>NC_034191.2:4557557-4577557 GCF_002021735.2 Oncorhynchus kisutch
TCTCTCTCTCTCTCTCACACACTGACCTATGTTTCTGCCTCTCATCTCTCTCTCACACACACTCTCTCTCACACTCTCCCCTGTCTCTCTCTCCCCTCTCTCTCTCACACACTCTCCCTGTCTCTCTCACACTCTCACACAAACTCTCCCTCACTCCTCTCTCTCACACTTTCTCTTTCTCTCTCTCTCTCACACACACTCTCTCTCTCTCTTCTCTGTCTCTCTCTCACGCTCTCTCTCTCTCTTCTCTGTCTCTCTCTCACACTCTCTCTCTGTCTCTCTCTGTCTCTCTCTCTCTCTCTCTCTCTCTCTCTCTCTCTCTCTCTCTCTCTCTCTCTTTCTCTCTGTCTCTCTTTCTCTCTCTCACACACTCTCTCTCTCTCTGTCTCTCTCTGTCTCTCTCTCTCTCTGTCTCTCTCTGTCTCTCTCACTCTCTCTCACTCTCTCTCTCTCTGTCTCTCTCACTCTCTCTCTCTCTCTCTGTCTCTCTCTCACACACTCTCTCTCTCTCTCTCTGTCACACACTCTCTCTCTCTCTGTCTCTCTGTCTCTCTCTCTCTCTCTCTCTCTCACACACTCTCTCTCTCTGTCTCTCTCTGTCTCTCTCTCTCTCTGTCTCTCTCTGTCTCTCTCACTCTCTCTCTCTCTGTCTCTCTCACTCTTTCTCTCTCACTCTCTCTCTCACACACTCACACTTTCTCTCTATCACACTTTCTCCCTCTCTCTCTACACTGTACTGTACTGCTTCTTTCCAATGTGTCAAGTAATTACCTTTTTGTTTTCTCATGGTTGGGTCTACTGTAATTGTATTGCTGTCCTGGGTCTCTGAGGGGTGTGTTTGTGTTTGTGAACAGAGCCCCAGAACCAGCTTGCTTAGGGGACTCTTCTCCAGGTTCATCTCTCTGTAGGTGATGGCTTTGTTATGGAAGGTTTGGGAATCGCTTCCTTTTAGGTGGTTATACAATTTAACGGCTCTTTTCTGGATTTTGATAATTAGTGGGTATCGGCCCTAATTCTGCTCTGCATGCATTATTTGGTGTTTTACGTTGTACACTGAGGAGATTTTTTGCAGGATTCTGCATGCAGAGTCTCAATTTGGTGTTTGTCCCATTTGGTGAATTCTTGGTTGGTGAGCGGACCCCAGACATCACAACCATAAAGGGCAATGGGTTCTATAACTGATTCAAGTATTTTTAGCCAGATCCTAATTGGTATGTTGAATTTTATGTTCCTTTTGATGGCGTAGAAGGTCCTTCTTGCATTGTCTCTCAGATCGTTCACAGCTTTGTGGAAGTTACCTGTGGTGCTGATGTTTAGGCTAAGGTGTATATATAGTTTGTGTGCTCTAGGGCAACAGTGTCTAGATGGAATTCGTATTTGTGGTCCTGGCGACTGGACCTTTTTTGGAACACCATTATTTTTGTCTTACTGAGATTTACAGTCAGGGCCCAGGTCTGTCTGGATCCAGGTCTGTCAGGGCCCAGGTCTGTCAGGGCCCAGGTCTGTCAGGGCCCAGGTCTGTCAGGGCCCAGGTCTGTCAGGGCCCAGGTCTGACAGGGTCCAGGTCTGTCAGGGCCCAGGTCTGTCAGCGCCCAGGTCTGGGAGAAAAAAAACTATGGAAAATGAAGCAGCTGTTTTCTTGATAAATCATTTGAGGATAAACAGGTTGTAGAGATGGTGACGTTTTCCTCTGGTCAGGATAGAGCGAGTGAGTTGTCTGACGCATCACAACAAAATAGCGAGAGAAATGGGGTGGAAGGGAGGTATGGGATTGAGACGGTACGTCGATTTCTGAAATCAACAAAAGGGAAGAAATGTATGCAGGGTTATTATGTAACAGATTCGTTTTCTTCCTGAAAGTGATTTGTTTATTGTATCAGCAAAGGTTTTGATGTAAAAAAATAAATAACAGGGGGAGGTTGACAAGCCCTGAAATCGCTAGACTCAAGAAAGTTGTCACGAGACGTGACACGTGATTTATACTCTAAAGGAAAGGAAAAGGTTCCGTCTCTTCCTGTAAAGAGATGTTTTCTGTCTCTTCCTGTAAAGAGATGTTTTCCCGTCTCTTCCTGTAAAGAGATGTTTTCCATCTCTTCCTGTAAAGAGATGTTTTCCATCTCTTCCTGTAAGAGATGTTTTCCGCCTCTTCGTGTAAAGAGATGTTTTCCGCCTCTTCCTGTAAGAGATGTTTTCTGTCTCTTCCTGTAAAGAGATGTTTTCCGGCTCTTCCTGTAAAGAGATGTTTTCTGTCTCTTCCTGTAAAGAGATGGGTTTTCTGTCTCTTCGTGTAAAGAGATGTTTTCCGGCTCTTCCTGTAAAGAGATGGGTTTTCTGTCTCTTCGTGTAAAGAGATGTTTTCCGTCTCTTCTATGTAAAGAGATGTTTTCCGTCTCTTCCTGTAAAGAGATGTTTTCCGTCTCTTCCTGTAAAGAGATGTTTCCCGTCTCTTCCTGTAAAGAGATGTTTTCCGGCTCTTCCTGTAAAGAGATGTTTTCCGGCTCTTCCTGTAAAGAGATGTTTTCCGTCTCTTCCTGTAAAGAGATGTTTTCCGGCTCTTCCTGTAAAGAGATGTTTTCCGGCTCTTCCTGTAAAGAGATGTTTCCCGTCTCTTCCTGTAAAGAGATGTTTTCTATCTCTTCCTCTGTAGTCTTTCCCCAGCCAGGAGCAGTTTTAAGATTTCTTATTTCGACATAAAAGGAGCGAGAGATGTAACAAAAAAGAAAGAGCCGTAGAGTTAATGAAAGGAAAGAGACAGTGGTGTGTAAAAAAATGAAATGAAAGCTCAAAAAGTGGGAGTGGCCATCCTGTTCTCAAGAGGTTTTTTGCCTTTGTCATATGAGGTTGAAGAGGTGGTGGAGGGGAGGTTATTAAATGTTAGAGTGAGATATGAAGACATCACTATGTGTTTAATGCATGTATATGCCCCAGTAGTGGCAGTCGAGAGGGTGTGTTTTTTTTAGAGAGATTATCAAATACCATTGAGAAATGTAACTTATTTAATTTATTTCTTGCTGGGGATTTTAACTGCACAGTCAGTGATTTAGAAATATAAACTTCTTGTTAATCTACCCATCGTGTCTGATTTCAAAAAGGCTTTATAGCGAAAGCACAACATATGATTATGTTAGGTCAGAGCCAAGTCACAAAAACACACACAGCCATTTTTCCAGCCAAAGAGAGGAGTCACAAAAAGCAGAAATATAGATAAAATGAATCACTAACCTTTGATGATCTTCATCAGATGACACTCATAGGACAACATGTTACACAATACATGTATGTTTTGTTCGATAATGTGCATATTTATATAAAGAAATCTCAGTTTACATTGGCGCGTTACGTGCAGTAATGTTTTGCTTCCAAAACATCTGGTGATTTTGCAGAGATACTCATAATAAACAAAGATAAAAGATACAAGTTTTATTCACAGAATTAAAGATAGACTTCTCCTTAATCCAACCACTGTGTCAGATTTTTAAAAAACTTTACGGAAAAAGCAAACCATGCAATAATCTGAGTATGGCTCTCAGAGCCCAATCCAGCCAAAGAAATATCCGCCTTGTTGGAATCAACATTAGTCAGAAATAGCATTATAAATATTCACTTACCATTGATATATATAATTATATATTCCAATTTATTATATATAATATATATAATTCTGACTAATGTTGACTCCACAATATGGCGGATATCTTTATGCGCTGTACCCAGATTATTGCATGGTGTGCTTTTTCCGTAAATGTATTTTTAAATCTGACACAGTGGTTGCATTAAGGATAAGTTTATCTAAAGTTCCATGTACAATAGTTGTATCTTTAATCAATGTTTATTATGAGTATTTCTGTAAATTGATGTGGCTCTCTGCAAAATCACCAGATGTTTTGGAACTACTGAACATAACACGCCAATGTAAAATGAGATTTTTGGATATAAATATGAACTTTATTGAACAGAACATACATATATTGTGTAACATGATGTCCTATGAGTGTCATCTGATGAAGATCATCAAAGTTTAGTGATTCATTTTATCTCTACTTCTGCTTTTTGTGACTCCTCTCTTTGGCTGGAAAAAGGCTGTGTTTTTGTGTGACTAGACACTGACCTAACATAATCGCATGATGTGCTTTCTCTCGTAAAGCCTTTTTTGAAGTCCAACACTGTGATGAGAATTGTATCTTTAAAATGGTGTAAAATACTTGCTTGAGGAATTTTAATTATGAGATAGTTGTTGTTTTGAATTTGGCACATTCACTGGCTGTTGGCGGGGGTTGGACGCTACCGTCCCAGAGAGGTTAATGGACACCTTCATGGATGGAGGACGGGTTGGACGCTACCGTCCCAGAGAGGTTAATGGACACCTTCATGGATGGAGGACGAGTTGGACGCTACCGTCCCAGAGAGGTTAATGGACACCTTCATGGATGGAGGACGGGTTGGACGCTACCGTCCCAGAGAGGTTAATGGACACCTTCATGGATGGAGGACGGGTTGGACGCTACCGTCCCAGAGAGGTTAATGGACACCTTCATGGATGGAGGACGGGTTGGACGCTACCGTCCCAGAGAGGTTAATGGACACCTTCATGGATGGAGGACGGGTTGGACGCTACCGTCCCAGAGAGGTTAATGGACACCTTCATGGATGGAGGACGGGTTGGACGCTACCGTCCCAGAGAGGTTAATGGACACCTTCATGGATGGAGGACGGGTTGGACGCTACCGTCCCAGAGAGGTTAATGGACACCTTCATGGATGGAGGACGGGTTGGACGCTACCGTCCCAGAGAGGTTAATGGACACCTTCATGGATGGAGGACGGGTTGGACGCTACCGTCCCAGAGAGGTTAATGGACACCTTCATGGATGGAGGACGGGTTGGACGCTACCGTCCCAGAGAGGTTAATGGACACCTTCATGGATGGAGGACGGGTTGGACGCTACCGTCCCAGGAAGGCTCTGTCAGTAGAATTATGGGGATCATGGTTCAAAACCACAAGAAGAAGGTACAAGATGAAAATGTCCAATTTCCAAGACTAGGGATTTACAACCAATATCCCAGAGTCGAACAGAAAGACGTCATTACTGGATTTGAGAGGGTTGGAAGAGATGCGTTTGGACGAGGTGGGTTTGGACGAGGTGGGTTTGGACGAGGTGGGTTTGGACAAGGTGAATGGGAAGGAGTTATATATGGGGTGTGTGTCAACATTTTGAAAAATAGAATAGACACCCATTGGAGGGTAAAACTAGGCCTTGATGACAAGGTAAAGCCAGCATGGAGAGCACTGTACAAGCCACCGGTAGTAAAGGGCATTGCAATGGAGGGTGTTCCATGGCATCATTGCAATGGAGGGTGTTCCATGGCATCATTGCAATGGAGGGTGTTCCATGGCATCATTGCAATGGAGGGTGTTCCATGGCATCATTGCAATTATTACTTTTGTATCTCAGATGCTGTAGATGGATGTCCCTTTGGTAATATAAGAGAAAACCTTTTCACTGTTTTATGTGACAGGATAAAACCAATTTTCGAAAATAGCCTTTGTTTACAGCTGTAGGGGAGTTTTTTTTATTTTCAATAACACAAATATTTTGGCATTTCAATATAGTAAGAAAATGTCAAATATTATTTTGGGACAAGCTAAGATGTCCATTTTTTTCTGAGTAGGAAACATAAAATAGACAGAGGGTTATGGACAGGATGTAAGATGTGTTTATAAAGGATTAGTCAAAGCCAGAATGAAAGTGGATTTTGAGTCGTTCTCAGATGTAGAAGATCTCTCATTGTTTGAGGAGAAGTGGGCTTATGACGGAGCGATATGTTTTGTGGAGGAAACAATTTTTGGTTGATGAAATAAGTTGAATGTATATATATATATATATGCTTTTTATGTAATGTTTTTGATTAATTTCTGAAAAGGCAGTGTGCCATTATTTGTGTTAATAATTAAGAATAAAATAAACTCAATCTCTCTCTGTCTGCTACTCTGTATCTGCCTATTCTCTCTCTGTCTGCTACTCTGTATCTGCCTATTCTCTCTCTGTCTGCTGCTCTGTATCTGCCTATTCTCTCTCTGTCTGCTGCTCTGTATCTGCCTATTCTCTCTCTGTCTGCTGCTCTGTATCTGCCTATTCTCTCTCTGTCTGCTGCTCTGTATCTGCCTATTCTCTCTCTGTCTGCTGCTCTGTATCTGCCTATTCTCTCTCTGTCTGCTACTCTGTATCTGCCTATTCTCTCTCTGTCTGCTGCTCTGTATCTGCCTATTCTCTCTCTGTCTGCTGCTCTGTATCTGCCTATTCTCTCTCTGTCTGCTGCTCTGTATCTGCCTATTCTCTCTCTGTCTGCTACTCTGTATCTGCCTATTCTCTCTCTGTCTGCTGCTCTGTATCTGCCTATTCTCTCTCTGTCTGCTGCTCTGTATCTGCCTATTCTCTCTCTGTCTGCTGCTCTGTATCTGCCTGTCTGTCTGTCTGTCTCTCTGTCTGTCTCTCTGTCTCTGTCTCTCTCTCTCTGTCTCTCTCTCGCTCTGTCTGCTGCTCTGTATCTGCCTGTCTCTCTCTCTCTCTGTCTGCTACTCTGTATCTGCCTATTCTCTCTCTGTCTGCTGCTCTGTATCTGCCTGTCTCTCTCTGTCTCTGTCTCTCTCTCTCTGTCTCTCTCTCGCTCTGTCTGCTGCTCTGTATCTGCCTGTCTCCCTCTCTCTCTGTCTGCTGCTCTGTATCTGCCTGTCTCTCTCTCTCTCGCTCTCTCTGTCTGCTGCTCTGTATCTGCCTGTCTCTTTCTCTCTCTCTGTCTGCTGCTCTGTATCTGCCTGTCTCTCTCTCTCTCTGTCTGCTGCTCTGTATCTGCCTGTCTCTCTCTGTCTCTGTCTCTCTCTCTCTGTCTCTCTCTCGCTCTGTCTGCTGCTCTGTATCTGCCTGTCTCTCTCTCTCTCTGTCTGCTGCTCTGTATCTGCCTGTCTCTCTCTCTCTCGCTCTCTCTGTCTGCTGCTCTGTATCTGCCTGTCTCTTTCTCTCTCTCTGTCTGCTGCTCTGTATCTGCCTGTCTCTCTCTCTCTCTGTCTGCTGCTCTGTATCTGCCTGTCTCTCTCTCTCTCTCTCTGTCTGCTGCTCTGTATCTGCCTGTCTCTCTCTCTCTCTGTCTGCTGCTCTGTATCTGCCTGTCTCTCTCTCTCTCTGTCTGCTGCTCTGTATCTGCCTGTCTCTCTCTCTCTCTCTCTCTCTCTCTCTCTCTCTGTCTGCTGCTCTGTATCTGCCTGTCTCTCTCTCTCTCTGTCTGCTGCTCTGTATCTGCCTGTCTCTCTCTCTCTCTGTCTGCTGCTCTGTATCTGCCTGTCTCTCTCTCTCTCTCTGTCTGCTGCTCTGTATCTGCCTGTCTCTCTCTCTCTCTGTCTGCTGCTCTGTATCTGCCTGTCTCTCTCTCTCTCTCTCTCTCTGTCTGCTGCTCTGTATCTGCGATGGCGATGACCTGACATGTTTCACCTCTGTGTCCCATAGGGCATCAGCTATATTATAGCGATATAACTATGTAGTTATGCATCAGTTACAGTAGACTACATCATCAGGAGAGATGCATTGTTCTGAAGCCACCGCGCCTCCGTCTGGACACTCCCCCACCAGTCAGTATCTGGTGTGATCACCATTTGCCTCATGACACATCTCCTTCTCACAGAGTTGATCAGGCTGTTGATTGTGGCCTGTGGAATGTTGTCCCACTCCTCTTCAATGGCTGTGAGAAGTTGCTGGATGTTGGTGTGAACTGGAACATACTGTCGTACACGTCGATCCAGAGTATCCTAAACATGCTCAATGGGTGAGTATGCAGGTCATGAAAGATCTGGGACATTTTCAGCTTCCAGGAATTGTGTACAGATGGGGCCGTGCATTATCATGCTGAAACATGAGGTGATGGTGGTGGATGAATGGCACGACAATGGGCCTCAGGATCTCGTCACGGTGTCTCTGTGCATTCAAATTGCCATCGATAGAATACAATTGTGTTGGTTGTCCATTGCTTATGTCTGCCCCATACCATAACCCCAATGCCACCATGGGGCCACTCTGTTCTCAATTGTGGTATTATGTGTTTTTTTTCACGTGATTTGTAACTTAAGTTGTACATAATGTTTCGGCCACCAATATTACTCGGCATCATTGGACAATAAACTAGACGAGGTAAAATCACGAATATCCTACCAACGGGACATCAAAAAATGTAACTTGTTATGTTTCACGGAATCGTGGCTGAATGATGCCATGGATATTCAGCCAGTGGGATACACGCTGCACCGGCAGGATAGAACAGCACACTCCGGTTAGGCAAGCGAGGGGCGGTCTGCGCATATTTGTAAACAACAGCTGGTGCATGAAATCTAAGGAAGTCTCTAGAGTTTGCTCGCCTGAAGTAGTATGTTATGATAAGCTCCAGATCACACTATTTGCCAAGAGAGGAAACCGCTCAGCCAGAGGCGGCGCTCCTAGTGGCCGGGGACTTTAATGCAGGGAAACTTAAATCAGTTCTACCTCATTTCTACCAGCATGTTACATGTGCAACCAGAGGAAATAAAACTCTGGACCACCTTTACTCCACACACAGAGACGCATACAAAGCTCTCCCTCACCCTCCATTTGGTAAATCTGACCAGTCAGTTGGATGGATTATCTTGGCAAAGGAGAAACGCTCACTAACAGGGATGTAAACAAATTTGTTCACAATATTTTAGAGAAACAACATTTCTGCTCATGAAACCAACATGTTGTGTTATATTTCTGTAGAGTAATATAGGATATGGCATTTAGAAGATGTACTTTATCCAAAGGTACTTTCATGCATAGGTTATGTATGGGGGGGCCCCAGCAGAAATCGAACCCACAACCCGTAGCATTGCAAGCACCATGCCCTACTGACCGTGCTACAATGGGATCCTTTCTCACCTCGTAGTCGGGCAGCAGATTGTCTTCGTCCTCTAGGCTGTAGAAGACAGAGTGAATGTCCTGTTCGCTCTCTGCAAACAGTTTCCTCTCCAGCGGTGACTCGGGGTAGATGTCCACAAACGTGGTCTCCAAATAGTCCTTGTTCCCCAGACCCATGGCATCAGGGTGGCCCCAGAGAGGAGCTGGTGGGTACAGGGTCTCCAGAGTGCTGGGGAGGGAGCAAGGATCTAACAGCTGTTGCTGGGCTTGCTGGTACCCGAGCTCCCCTGGTCCTGGTTCTCCTGCCCCCCCGCAGTAAACCCTCCAGCCCAGTGGGGGCAGTGTCTTATCCTCCTCACACCTCATCAGGACACCGTTGAACAGGCGGTTAGTGGTGCAGGTAGTACCCAGGCCTCGGGGATCTGCCTTGGGGCTCTCCCTTCCTAGCAGAGGGTGCTCTAGTTCATCCAGACTCTCCATCCCTCTTTCTCTCTCTCTGGTCTGTTCTGGTAGATAGCTAACGCAGCCGATGGCCTGGCCGGGAGGGAAGCCACCACATCAACCAATCAATGGTCTGGAAATCGAACTTGCAGATAAAGAGAGAAAGCGCCCCTGAAAAGGGTTCTTTTGGATTTAAGAGAAAAGTGCCACTGCCTCGCTGGCTTTAGGAGCACACTGGTAATCCATGTTCAATCCAATTAGTTTCAATGGTTCTCTTATTACAGACCTTATTCTCAAACCGATAAGAGAGAAGCACAAATCACCATGGCATCCTTAATCGGTCCCCAGACCTCTTCTCTGTGTTGGGTTCTGTTGTGTTGGGTTCTGTTGTATTGCGTTCTGTTGTGTTGCGTTCTGTTGTGTTGGGTTCTGTTCTGTTGTTGTGTGTTGGGTTCTGTTATGTTGGGTTCTGTTCTGTTGTGTTGGGTTCTGTTCTGTTATGTTGGGTTCTGTTGTGTTGTGTTGGGTTCTGTTGTGTTCTGTTGTGTTCTGTTCTGTTGTGTTGTTCTGTTGGGTTCTGTTCTGTTCTGTTGTGTTCTGTTGTGTTGGGTTCTGTTGTGTTGGGTTCTGTTCTGTTGTGTGTTGGGTTCTGTTCTGTTGTGTTGGGTTCTGTTATGTTGGGTTCTGTTGTGTTGTGTTGGGTTGGGTTCTGTTGTGTTGGGTTCTGTTGTGTTGTGTTGTGTTCTGTTGTGTTCTGTTCTGTTGTGTTGGGTTCTGTTGTGTTCTGTTGTGTTGTGTTGTGTTCTGTTGTGTTGCGTTCTGTTGTGTTGTGTTGTGTTGTGTTCTGTTGTGTTGGGTTCTGTTTTGTTTTGTTGGGTTCTGTTGTGTTGGGTTCTGTTGTGTTGTGTTGTGTTGGGTTCTGTTCTGTTGGGTTCTGTTGTGTTGTGCTGGGTTCTGTTCTGTTGGGTTCTGTTCTGTTGTGTTGGGTTCTGTTCTGTTGGGTTCTGTTCTGTTGTGTTGGGTTCTGTTGTGTTGTGTTGGGTTCTGTTGGGTTCTGTTCTGTTGTGTTGGGTTGTGTTGTGTTGGGTTCTGTTGGGTTCTGTTGTGTTGGGTTCTGTTGTGTTGTGTTGGGTTCTGTTCTGCTGTGTTGGGTTGTGTTGGGTTCTGTTCTGTTGTGTTGGGTTATGTTCTGTTGTGTTGGGTTGTGTTGGGTTCTGTTGGGTTGTGTTGGGTTCTGTTCTGTTGTGTTGGGTTCTGTTCTGTTGTGTTGGGTTGGGTTGGGTTCTGTTGTGTTGTGTTCTGTTGGGTTGTGTTGGGTTCTGTTCTGTTGTGTTGGGTTCTGTTCTGTTGTGTTGGGTTCTGTTCTGTTGTGTTGGGTTGTGTTGGGTTCTGTTGTGTTGTGTTCTGTTGGGTTGGGTTCTGTTGTGTTGTGTTCTGTTGGGTTGGGTTCTGTTGTGTTGTGTTCTGTTGTGTTGGGTTCTGTTGGGTTGGGTTCTGTTGTGTTGGGTTCTGTTGGGTTGGGTTCTGTTGTGTTGTGTTGGGTTATGTTCTGTTGTGTTGGGTTGTGTTGGGTTCTGTTCTGTTGTGTTGGGTTATGTTCTGTTGTGTTGGGTTGTGTTGGGTTCTGTTGGGTTGTGTTGGGTTCTGTTCTGTTGTGTTGGGTTCTGTTCTGTTGTGTTGGGTTGTGTTGGGTTCTGTTGTGTTGTGTTCTGTTGGGTTGGGTTCTGTTGGGTTCTGTTGTGTTGTGTTCTGTTGTGTTGGGTTCTGTTGTGTTGTGTTCTGTTGGGTTGGGTTGTGTTGGGTTCTGTTGTGTTGGGTTCTGTTGTGTTGTGTTCTGTTGGGTTGGGTTCTGTTGGGTTGGGTTCTGTTGGGTTGGGTTCTGTTGTGTTGTGTTCTGTTGGGTTGGGTTCTGTTGTGTTCTGTTGGGTTGGGTTCTGTTGTGTTGTGTTCTGTTGGGTTGGGTTCTGTTGTGTTGTGTTCTGTTGGGTTGGGTTCTGTTGTGTTCTGTTGGGTTGGGTTCTGTTGTGTTGGGTTCTGTTGGGTTGGGTTCTGTTGTGTTGTGTTCTGTTGGGTTGGGTTCTGTTGTGTTCTGTTGGGTTGGGTTCTGTTGTGTTGTGTTCTGTTGGGTTGGGTTCTGTTGTGTTGTGTTCTGTTGTGTTGTGTTGGGTTGTGTTGTGTTCTGTTGGGTTGTGTTCTGTTGGGTTGGGTTCTGTTGTGTTGGGTTCTGTTGTGTTGTGTTCTGTTGTGTTGTGTTGGGTTGTGTTGTGTTCTGTTGGGTTGTGTTCTGTTGGGTTGGGTTCTGTTCTGTTGTGTTGGGTTGTGTTGGGTTCTGTTGTGTTCTGTTGGGTTGGGTTCTGTTGTGTTGGGTTGGGTTGTGTTGGGTTCTGTTGTGTTGTGTTCTGTTGTGTTGTGTTCTGTTGGGTTGGGTTCTGTTGTGTTGTGTTCTGTTGGGTTGGGTTCTGTTGTGTTGTGTTCTGTTGGGTTGGGTTCTGTTGTGTTCTGTTGTGTTGTGTTCTGTTGGGTTGGGTTCTGTTGTGTTGTGTTCTGTTGGGTTGGGTTCTGTTGTGTTCTGTTGTGTTGTGTTCTGTTGGGTTGGGTTCTGTTGTGTTCTGTTGTGTTGTGTTCTGTTGGGTTCTGTTGGGTTGGGTTCTGTTGTGTTGTCTCTTTCTTGTCACACGTCAGATATGATCTGTTCCAGGGGCCGGTGGATTAAGGCTCTGGGGCCCTTGTCTCTCCTCTCACATGATGGAGTGTGTATACGGTCATGAACATGCTATTGTTGCTCAGTCTCAAATAACACTCTGAACGCGGACAACCTTGATTACTATAGCGACAGAGGACAAGGGAAATATTGGGACGGGGGTTTTTTAAAGCCTGAATTCAATTTCCCTATAACTGTCAAACATCAAGACGTAATCCTCAGAAAGCATCATCACGGACAATGCTTCTTTTCTCCCTGTGTCAAAACCTGCTTGAATAAAAACACAAGGACTTGAAGGTCTAGAAATAAGAGGAGAGACAAAATAGCTATAAAATAAGTATTTTCAGGATGTCATTGTGGGCTTCTCTGTGTTTAGCTGCCTTCGGGTGTATTGTAGCTCCGAATGGAACCAGAGGGACCACAACCAGGCCTCCGCCCTCCTCACCACTGCAGTCAGAACACCCTTGTCTTGTGTTGATGGTTAGAGAGGGTTCAGAACCAGGGCTGTCCCCCAGGGCTGTCCTCTAGGGCTGTCCCCCAGGGCTGTCCTCTAGGGCTGTCCTCCACGGCTGTCCCCCAGGGCTGTCCTCCACAGCTGTCCTCCACGGCTGTCCTCCACGGCTGTCCTCCAGGGCTGTCCCCCAGGGCTGTCCTCCAGGGGCTGTGGTGGTTACGCCCTGGTCAGCAGGTTCTCATCTGTAGCTCTGCTGCTGTCCTCCGCCAGGCCAGCCGGGGGGGGGAGGTGGTAATGGAGGAATCTGAGGTCCCTGCTATTGATTTATTGGCTGTGTGTTTCGCTGCTCGGGGCACAGCTACGCGTGTAGGACAGGAGTACTCCTGAGGGACACGTATTTTAAATTCTCCAGCTCCGCTGTGCCCAGGGTCCCATTCAATAAAGCCACCGAAAGGGAGGAGTCGATCGTTCGGTCAGCCAGCCGGTCGTTTTGGTGGGTAGTCTGTCGTCCTCTGCCCGACGAGCTGCAGCTCTGCCAAAGAGGGAACAAGGTCAGGCAGTTAGAACATGTTTAGCCTCCTCAGGTTGTCAACACTTCGTCTCTGCACACTGCGTTACGTCTCTCTGGGAGTCCTAGTGTAATATATTCTGAGTGAATGGTATGGTGGTGCCAAACAGGCTCGTACCCTAGTGTCTAACAGTGTCACAGTCTATTTTTTTTGAGGGGGGGGGGGGGGGGGGGTCAGAGAGATGCCATGATGCTAGGTGGCCAGCTGCTGTCAGTGATAAAGACCAGATGTTTACGGTTTACAAGGATACAGTATTTTCAACCAAATTTTTTTTCAGTTTCCTGGAGACACGGCTTAAGTGTTTTATTTGACCTCGTAAACTACGTTAGGTTAGTGAAAAGGTAACAACAGCAGCCGCCGAGTAATGGAACCGACAGCTATCTGCGCCCGGAAAATCAGCACCCCCAAGAGCCAGTCCAAATAGCCCTCAGGGATCCAGCAGGACAGTCCTCCCGAGTGACGCAGTGGTCTAAGGTACTGTATCGCTAGTGCTAGATGTGGCACTTCAGACCTGGGTTCGATCCCGGGTTGTGTCAGAGCTGGCCGTGAACTGGGAGAACCATGAGGCGGCACACAATTGTCCCAGGGTCGTCTGGGTTAAAGGAGGGTTTGGCTGGCTGGGATTTCCTTGTCCCATCGCGCTCTAGCGACTCGTTTTGAAGCCTGCAAGCTGATTTTGGTCGCCAGCTTGACGGTGTTTCACCGACACATTGGTGCGGCTGGTTTCCGGGTTAAGCATGCAGTGTGTCAAGAAGCAGTGCGGTACGGTCGTGTTTCGGAGGACACATGGCTCTCGACCTTCGCCTCTCCCGAGTCCGTAGGGGAGTTGCAGCGATGGGACAAGACTGTAACTACCAATTGGGGAGAAGAGGGGGTACAGCAGGAAGGACAGACCCAAACTACAGTACTCAGTATCTCAAGCTGCTGAATTACTTCACAGACACACATCAGGTCTGCCAGAACTCTGGACCCTAGTGACATGGTTTAGGGGAATAATTCTGGACCCTAGTGACATGGTTTAGGGGAATAATTCTGGGCCCTAGTGACATGGTTTAGGGGAATAACTCTGGGCCCTGGTGACATGGTTTAGGGGAATAACTCCGGGCCCTGGTGACATGGTTTAGGGGAATGACTCTGGGCCCTAGTGACATTGTTTAGGGGAATAACTCTGGGGCATAGTGACATGGTTCAGGGGAATAACTCTGGGCCCTGGTGACATGGTTTAGGGGAATAACTCTGGGTCCTAGTGACATGGTTTAGGGGAATAATTCTGGGCCCTAGTGACATGGTTCAGGGGAATAACTCTTGGTCCTAGTGACATGGTTCAGGGGAATAACTCTGGGCCCTGGTGACATGGTTTAGGGGAATAACTCCGGGCCCCAGTGACATGGTTTAGGGGAATAACTCTTGGTCCTAGTGACATGGTTCAGGGGAATAACTCTGGGCCCTGGTGACATGGTTTAGGGGAATAACTCTGGGCCCTGGTGACATTGTTTAGGGGAATAACTCTGGGCCCTAGTGAGATGGTTTAGGGGAATAACTCTGGGCCCTGGTGTCATGGTTTAGGGGAATAACTCTGGGCCCTAGTGACATGGTTTAGTGACACACACACACACACACACACACACACACACACACACACACACACACACACACACACCTCAGAGTTTCACAGCCAGGCCGGGCTGACAGACAGAGACCAATGGGATTAGGTCCCAAATGGCACCCTATTCCTTATGTATTACACTCCCTCAGGGCAAGTGCCCTATGTAGGGAATAGTGTGCTGTTTGGGGGCGGCCGCATGTTTACCCCGGGCGTGTTCCCTTTTAGGGAGGTGTGGCAGGAGCACGGCTGGAGATGTCACCTCCCTCTAAATCAAATCAAATTGTATTTGTCACATGCTTGGTAAACCACAGGAGTAGACTAACAGTGAATGGTTTACTTACGGACCCTAGAGAGAAACCACAGGTGTAGACTAAGAGTGGCTGCTGCCAACACACTGACTCAACTCCAGCCATTTTAATGATGGGAAATGATGTGAAATATATCACTAGCCACTTTAAACAATGCTACCTAATATAATGTTCCCTACATTATTCATCTCATATGTATATGTATATACTGTACTCTATATCATCTACTGCATCTTTATGTAATACATGTATCACTAGCCACTTTAACTATGCCACTTTGTTTACATACTCATCTCATATGTATATACTGTACTCAATACCATCTACTGTATCTTGCCTATGCTGCTCTGTACCATCACTCACTCATATATCCTTATGTACATATTCTTTATCCCCTTACACTGTGTATAAGACAGTAGTTTTGGAATTGTTAGTTAGATTACTTGTTGGTTATTACTGCATTGTCGGAACTAGAAGCACAAGCATTTCGCTACACTCGCATTAACATCTGCTAACCATGTGTATGTGACAAATAAAATTTGATTTGATTTGATGATTTGAAGAGTGGAGTGTGTGAGAGAGAAAGAGAATAGAGAAATAATAGAAAAATAAGGAATAAATCCACAACGAGGAACAATAACATGGTTATATACAGGAAGTATACAGGAAGTACCAGGTAATAACATGGTTATATACAGGAAGTATACAGGAAGTACCAGGTAATAACATGGCTATATACAGGGAGTACCAGGTAATAACATGGTTATATACAGGAAGCACCAGGTAATAACATGGCTATATACAGGAAGTACCAGGTAATAACATGGTTATATACAGGAAGTACCAGGTAATAACATGGTTATATACAGGAAGTACCAGGTAATAACATGGTTATATACAGGAAGTACCAGGTAATAACATGGTTATATACAGGGAGTACCAGGTAATAACATGGTTATATACAGGAAGTACCAGGTAATAACATGGTTATATACAGAGAGTACCAGGTAATAACATGGCTATATACAGGAAGTACCAGGTAATAACATATTTATATACAGGGAGTACCAGGTAAATACATGGTTATATACAGGAAGTACCAGGTAATAACATGGCTATATACAGGAAGTACCAGGTAATAACATGGTTATATACAGGAAGTACCAGGTAATAACATGGTTATATACAGGGAGTACCAGGTAATAACATGGTTATATACAGGAAGTACCAGGTAATAACATGGTTATATACAGAGAGTACCAGGTAATAACATGGCTATATACAGGAAGTACCAGGTAATAACATATTTATATACAGGGAGTACCAGGTAAATACATGGTTATATACAGGAAGTACCAGGTAATAACATGGCTATATACAGGAAGTACCAGGTAATAACATGGTTATATACAGGAAGTACCAGGTAATAGATTGGTTATATACAGGAAGTACCAGGTAATAGCATGGCTATATACAGGAAGTACCAGGTAATAACATGGCTATATACAGGAAGTACCAGGTAATGACATGGTTATATACAGGAAGTACCAGGTAATAACATGGCTATATACAGGAAGTACCAGGCAATAACATGGCTATGTACAGGAAGTACCAGGTAATGACATGGCTATATACAGGAAGTACCATGTAATAACATGGTTATATACAGGAAGTACCAGGTAATAGATTGGTTATATACAGGAAGTACCAGGTAATAGCATGGCTATATACAGGAAGTACCAGGTAATAACATGGCTATATACAGGAAGTACCAGGTAATGACATGGTTATATACAGGAAGTACCAGGTAATAACATGGCTATATACAGGAAGTACCAGGTAATAGCATGGCTATATACAGGAAGTACCAGGTAATAACATGGTTATATACAGGGAGTACCAGGTAATAACATGGTTATATACAGGAAGTACCAGGTAATAACATGGTTATATACAGAGAGTACCAGGTAATAACATGGCTATATACAGGAAGTACCAGGTAATAACATATTTATATACAGGGAGTACCAGGTAAATACATGGTTATATACAGGAAGTACCAGGTAATAACATGGCTATATACAGGAAGTACCAGGTAATAACATGGTTATATACAGGAAGTACCAGGTAATAGATTGGTTATATACAGGAAGTACCAGGTAATAGCATGGCTATATACAGGAAGTACCAGGTAATAACATGGCTATATACAGGAAGTACCAGGTAATGACATGGTTATATACAGGAAGTACCAGGTAATAACATGGCTATATACAGGAAGTACCAGGTAATAACATGGCTATATACAGGAAGTACCAGGTAATGACATGGCTATATACAGGAAGTACCATGTAATAACATGGTTATATACAGGAAGTACCAGGCAATAGATTGGTTATATACAGGAAGTACCAGGTAATAGCATGGCTATATACAGGAAGTACCAGGTAATAACATGGCTATATACAGGAAGTACCAGGTAATGACATGGTTATATACAGGAAGTACCAGGTAATAACATGGCTATATACAGGAAGTACCAGGTAATAACATGGCTATATACAGGAAGTACCAGGTAATGACATGGCTATATACAGGAAGTACCATGTAATAACATGGCTATATACAGGAAGTACCAGGTAATAACATGGCTATATACAGGAAGTACCAGGTAATAACATGGCTATATACAGGAAGTACCAGGTAATAACATGGCTATATACAGGAAGAACCAGGTAATAACATGGTTATATACAGGAAGTACCAGGTAATAACATGGTTATATACAGGAAGTACCAGGTAATAACATGGCTATATACAGGAAGTACCAGGTAAGAACATGGTTATATACAGGAAGTACCAGGTAATAGCATGGTTATATACAGGAAGTACCAGGTAATAACATGGCTATATACAGGAAGTACCAGGTAATAACATGGCTATATACAGGACGTACCAGGTAATAACATGGCTATATACAGGGAGTACCAGGTAATAACATGGCTATATACAGGAAGTACCAGGTAATAACATGGCTATATACAGGAAGTACCAGGTACTAACATGGTTATATACAGGAAGTACCAGGTAATAACATGGCTATATACAGGAAGTATACTTTTTGACTGGTAACTGTATTGTCTCTACCTTCTTGCTTTGTGTTGTTGCCCAATAATGTTTGTATCGTGTTTTGTGTTGCTGTCATGCTGTGTTGTTGTCTTAGGTCTCTCTTTATGTAGTGTTGTGTTGTCTCTCTTTATGTAGTGTTGTGGTGTCTCTATGTAGTGTTGTGGTGACTCTCTTTATGTAGTGTTGTGGTGTCTCTCTTTATGTAGTGTTGTGGTGTCTCTTTATGTAGTGTTGTGTTGTCTCTCTTTATGTAGTGTTGTGGTGTCTCTCTTTATGTAGTGTTGTGGTGTCTCTCTTTATGTAGTGCCTCTCTCTTTATGTAGTGTTGTGGTGTCTCTCTTTATGTAGTGTTGTGGTGTCTCTCTTTATGTAGTGTTGTGGTGTCTCTCTTTATGTAGTGTTGTGGTGTCTCTCTTTATGTAGTGTTGTGGTGTCTCTCTTTATGTAGTGTTGTGGTGTCTCTCTTTATGTTGTGGTGTCTCTCTTTATGTAGTGTTGTGGTGTCTCTCTCTATGTAGTGTTGTGGTGTCTCTCTCTATGTAGTGTTGTGGTGTCTCTCTTATGTAGTGTTGTGGTGTCTCTCTTTATGTTGTGGTGTCTCTCTTTATGTAGTGTTGTGGTGTCTCTCTCTATGTAGTGTTGTGGTGTCTCTCTCTATGTAGTGTTGTGGTGTCTCTCTCTATGTAGTGTTGTGTTGTCTCTCTTTATGTAGTGTTGTGGTGTCTCTCTTTATGTAGTGTTGTGGTGTCTCTCTTTATGTAGTGTTGTGGTGTCTCTCTTGTCGCGATGTGTGTGTTGTCTCTCTTTATGTAGTGTTGTGTTGTCTCTCTTTATGTAGTGTTGTGTTGTCTCTCTTTATGTAGTGTTGTGTTGTCTCTCTTTATGTAGTGTTGTGTTGTCTCTCTTTATGTAGTGTTGTGGTGTCTCTCTTTATGTAGTGTTGTGTTGTCTCTCTTTATGTAGTGTTGTGGTGTCTCTCTTTATGTAGTGTTGTGGTGTCTCTCTTTATGTAGTGTTGTGTTGTCTCTCTTTATGTAGTGTTGTGTTGTCTCTCTTTATGTAGTGTTGTGGTGTCTCTCTTTATGTAGTGTTGTGGTGTCTCTCTTTATGTAGTGTTGTGGTGTCTCTCTTTATGTAGTGTTGTGGTGTCTCTCTTTATGTAGTGTTGTGGTGTCTCTCTTTATGTAGTGTTGTGGTGTCTCTCTTTATGTAGTGTTGTGGTGTCTCTCTATGTAGTGTAGTGTTGTCTCTCTTTATGTAGTGTCTCTCTCTTTATGTAGTGTTGTGTTGTCTCTATGTAGTGTTGTGTTGTCTCTCTTTATGTAGTGTAGTGTTGTCTCTCTTTATGTAGTGTTGTGGTGACTCTCTTTATGTAGTGTTGTGGTGTCTCTCTTTATGTAGTGTTGTGGTGTCTCTCTTTATGTAGTGTTGTGGTGTCTCTCTATGTAGTGTTGTGGTGTCTCTCTTTATGTAGTGTCTCTCTCTTTATGTAGTGTTGTGTTGTCTCTATGTAGTGTTGTGTTGTCTCTCTTTATGTAGTGTAGTGTTGTCTCTCTTTATGTAGTGTTGTGGTGACTCTCTTTATGTAGTGTTGTGGTGTCTCTCTTTATGTAGTGTTGTGGTGTCTCTCTTTATGTAGTGTTGTCTCTCTTTATGTAGTGTTGTGGTATCTCTTTATGTAGTGTTGTGTTGTCTCTATGTAGTGTTGTGTTGTCTCTCTTTATGTAGTGTTGTGTTGTCTCTCTTTATGTAGTGTTGTGTTGTCTCTCTTTATGTAGTGTTGTGTTGTCTCTCTTTATGTAGTGTTGTGGTGTCTCTCTTTATGTAGTGTTGTCTCTCTTTATGTAGTGTTGTGGTGTCTCTCTTTATGTAGTGTTG
>NC_034191.2:4582557-4588439 GCF_002021735.2 Oncorhynchus kisutch
TTTAAAGCAGGGTATTTATATATATATATTTATTTATGTATTTATACCACCAAAGCCCTTCAAGTTGTCTCCTGCAAGACTCCGCTATTTCTGTGACTTCCAAACTACAGTACAGCAGAAGAAACAGCTCTCTCTCTCTCTCTCTCTGTCTCTCTGTCTCTCTGTCTCTCTGTCTCTCTCTCTGCCTCCTACATCTTCTCTCTCTCTCCTTTGGCTGTTTCTCAGCTGTGCTACCTTATCAGAGCACCATCTCTGTGTCTTAAAGCCTGTCGGGTATCTGTACACTGTGAGCCTGTTATAGTGGAACGTATTCCTCTCTCCACCCCCTCTCTCCCTGTCTCTCTCCACCCCTTCTCTCACTGTCTCTCTCCACCCCCTCTCTCCCTGTCTCTCTCCACCCTCTCTCTCCCTGTTTCTCTCCACCCTCTCTCCCTCTCTCTCCCCCCTCTCTCCCTGTCTCTCTCCACCCTCTCTCCCTCTCTCTCCCCCCTCTCTCCCTGTCTCTCTCCACACCCTCTCTCCCTCTCTCTCCCCCCTCTCTCCCTGTCTCTCTCCACACCCTCTCTCCCTGTCTCTCTCCACCCTCTCTCTCCCTGTCTCTCTCCACCCTCTCTCCCTCTCTCTCCCCCTCTCTCCCTGTCTCTCTCCACACCCTCTCTCCCTGTCTCTCTCCACCCCCTCTCTCCCTGTCTCTCTCCACCCCCTCTCTCCCTGTCTCTCTCCACCCCCTCTCCCTCTCTCTCCACCCTCTCTCCCTGTCTCTCTCCACCCTCTCTCCCTGTCTCCCGAGGCCACTGTGTTCTTGGGGACCTTCAATGCTGCAGAAATGTTTTGGTACTCTGGGCATAGACTCTGGGCATACTGCTGCCCTCTGTTAGACTCTGGGCATACTGCTGCCCTCTGTTAGACTCTGGGCATACTGCTGCCCTCTGTTAGACTCTGGGCATACTGCTGCCCTCTGTTAGACTCTGGGCATACTGCTGCCCTCTGTGAGACTCTGGGCATACTGCTGCCCTCTGTTAGACTCTGGGCATACTGCTGCCCTCTGTGAGACTCTGGGCATACTGCTGCCCTCTGTGAGACTCTGGGCATACTGCTGCCCTCTGTGAGACTCTGGGCATACTGCTCCTGGGAGAGTGTGAAAGTAGAGAGAGGGAGATATAGAGAGTGGAATTAGAGAGGTAGTAGAGAGAGGGAGATATAGAGAGTGGAAGTAGAGAGGTAGTAGAGTCAGAGAGAGGGAGATATAGAGATGTAGAGAGGTAGTAGAGTCAGAGAGAGGGAGATATAGAGATACAGTGCCGTGCAAAATTATTCAGCCCCCTTAAGTTAATAGTTTGTAGCGCCACCTTTTGCTGCGATTACAGCTGTAAGTCACTTGGGGTATGTCTCTATCAGTTTTGCACATCGAGAGACTGAAATTTTTTCCCATTCCTCCTTGCAAAACAGCTCGAGCTCAGTGAGGTTGGATGGAGAGCATTTGTGAACAGCAGTTTTCAGTTCTTTCCACAGATTCTCGATTGGATTCAGGTCTGGACTTTGACTTGGCCATTCTAACACCTGGATATGTTTATTTTTTAACCATTCCATTGTAGATTTTGCTTTATGTTTTGGATCATTGTCTTGTTGGAAGACAAATCTCCGTCCCAGTCTCAGGTCTTTTGCAGACTCCATTAGGTTTTCTTCCAGAATGGTCCTGTATTTGGCTCCATCCATCTTCCCATCAATTTTAACCATCTTCCCTGTCCCTGCTGAAGAAAAGCAGGCCCAAACCATGATGCTGCCACCACCATGTTTGACAGTGGGGATGGTGTGTTCAGGGTGATGAGCTGTGTTGCTTTTACGCCAAACATAACGTTTTGCATTGTTGCCAAAAAGTTCAATTTTGGTTTCATCTGACCAGAGTACCTTCTTCCACATGTTTGGTGTGTCTCCCAGGTGGCTTGTGGCAAACTTTAAATGACACTTTTTAAGGATATCTTTAAGAAATGGCTTTCTTCTTGCCACTCTTCCATAAAGGCCAGATTTGTGCAATATACGACTGATTGTTGTCCTATGGACAGAGTCTCCCACCTCAGCTGCAGATCTCTGCAGTTCATCCAGAGTGATCATGGGCCTCTTGGCTGCATCTCTGATCAGTCTTCTCCTTGTATGAGCTGAAAGTTTAGAGGGACAGCCAGGTCTTGGTAGATTTGCAGTGGTCTGATACTCCTTCCATTTCAATATTATCGCTTGCACAGTGCTCCTTGGGATGTTTAAAGCTTGGGAAATCTTTTTGTATCCAAATCCGGCTTTAAACTTCTTCACAGCAGTATCTCGGACCTGCCTGGTGTGTTCCTTGTTCTTCATGATGCTCTCTGCGCTTTTAACGGACCTCTGAGACTATCACAGTGCAGGTGCATTTATACGGAGACTTGATTACACACAGGTGGATTGTATTTATCATCATTAGTCATTTAGGTCAACATTGGATCGTTCAGAGATCCTCACTGAACTTCTGGAGAGAGTTTGCTGCACTGAAAGTAAAGGGGCGGAATTTTTCAGTTTTTGATTTGTTAAAAAGTTTGAAATATCCAATAAATGTCGTTCCACTTCATGATTGTGTCCCACTTGTTGTTGATTCTTCACAAAAAAATACAGTTTTATATCTTTATGTTTGAAGCCTGAAATGTGGCAAAAGGTCGCAAAGTTCAAGGGGGCCGAATACTTTTGCAAGGCACTGTATAGAGAGGTAGTAGAGTGGAAGTAGAGAGGTAGTAGAGTCAGAGAGAGGTAGTAGAGTCAGATAGATATATATAGAGAGTAGAAGTAGAGAGGTAGTAGAGAGGTAGTAGAGTCAGATAGATATATATAGAGAGTAGAAGTAGAGAGGTAGTAGAGAGGTAGTAGAGTCAGAGAGAGATATATAGAGAGTGGAAGTAGAGAGGTAGTAGAGAGGTAGTAGAGTCAGAGAGAGATATATAGAGAGTGGAAGTAGAGAGGTAGTAGAGTCAGAGAGAGGGAGATATAGAGATATAGAGAGTGGAAGTAGAGAGGTAGTAGAGTCAGAGAGAGGGAGATATAGAGATATAGAGAGTGGAAGTAGAGAGGTAGTAGAGTCAGAGAGAGGGAGATATAGAGATATAGAGAGTGGAAGTAGAGAGGTAGTAGAGTCAGAGAGAGGGAGATATAGAGATATAGAGAGTGGAAGTAGAGAGGTAGTAGAGTCAGAGAGAGGGAGATATAGAGATATAGAGAGTGGAAGTAGAGAGGTAGTAGAGTCAGAGAGAGGGAGATATAGAGATATAGAGAGTGGAAGTAGAGAGGTAGTAGAGTCAGAGAGAGGGAGATATAGAGATATAGAGAGTGGAAGTAGAGAGGTAGTAGAGTCAGAGAGAGGGAGATATAGAGATATAGAGAGTGGAAGTAGAGAGGTAGTAGAGTCAGAGAGAGGGAGATATAGAGATATAGAGAGTGGAAGTAGAGAGGTAGTAGAGTCAGAGAGAGGGAGATATAGAGATATAGAGAGTGGAAGTAGAGAGGTAGTAGAGTCAGAGAGAGAGATATATATAGAGAGTGGAAGTAGAGAGGTAGTAGAGTCAGAGAGAGAGATATATATAGAGAGTGGAAGTAGAGAGGTAGTAGAGTCAGAGAGAGGGAGATATAGAGATATAGAGAGTAGAAGTAGAGAGGTAGTAGAGTCAGAGAGAGGGAGATATAGAGATATAGAGAGTGGAAGTAGAGAGGTAGTAGAGTCAGAGGGAGAGATATATATAGAGAGTGGAAGTAGAGAGGTAGTAGAGTCAGAGGGAGAGATATATATAGAGAGTGGAAGTAGAGAGGTAGTAGAGTCAGAGGGAGAGATATATATAGAGAGTGGAAGTAGAGAGGTAGTAGAGTCAGAGGGAGAGATATATATAGAGAGTGGAAGTAGAGAGGTAGTAGAGTCAGAGGGAGAGATAGACATACAGCATTATAAAATCCATGTACACAAACAACAAGTGTGCTGTTAAAATTGGCAAAACACACTCAAATTTCTTTCCACAGAGCCGTGGGGTGAGACAGGGATGCAGCTTGAGCCCCACCCTCTTGAACATATATATCAACGAATTGGCGAGGGCACCAGAACAGTCTGCAGCACCCGGCCTCACCCTACTAGAATCTGAAGTCAAATGTCTACTGTTTGCTGATGATCTGGTGCTTCTGTCACCAACCAAGGAGGGCCTACAGCAGCATCTAGATCTTCTGCACAGATTCTGCCAGACCTGGGCCCTGCCAGACCTGGGCCCTGCCAGACCTGGGCCCTGCCAGTAAATCTCAGTAAGACCAAAATAATGGTGTTCCAAAGAAGGTCCAGTCGCCAGGACCACAAATACAAATTCCATCTAGACACCGTTGCCATAGAGCAACACAAACATCTATATATACAATACCAGTCAAAAGTTTGGACACACCTTCTCATTCAAGGGTTTTTCTTAATTTTTTTACTATGTTCTACATTGTAGAATAATAGTGAAGACATCAAAGCTATGAAATACCACATATGGAATCATGTAGTAACCATACAAAGTGTTGAACAAATCAAAATATATGCTATATTTGAGATTCTTCAAAGTAGCCACCCTTTGCAATGACAGCTTTGCACATTCTTGGCATTCTCTCAACCAGCTTCATGAGGTAGTCACCTGGAATGCATTTCAAATAACAGGTTTGCCTTTGCTAAAAGTTAATTTGTGGAATTTCTTTACTTCTTAATGTGTTTGAACCAATCAGTGTTGTGTTGTGACAAGGTAGGGGTGGCATACAGAAGATAGCCCTGTTTGGTCAAATACTCCATATCTGCTGGGTGAAATACCACAGTGTGACATCACAGAAGAAAGATGTGTGACCTGTTGCCACAAGAAAAGGGCAACCAGTGAAGAACAAACACCATTGTAAATACAACTTATTTATTTTCCCTTTTGTACTTTAACTATTTGCACATCATTACAACATTTGTAATGTCTTTATTATTTTGGAACTTCTGTATGTGTAATGTTTACTGTTAATTTTTATTGTTTATTTCACTTTTGTATATTATCTTCTTCACTAGCTTTGGCAATGTTAACACATGTTTCCCATGCCAATAAAGCCCCTTGAATTGAATTGAATTGAGAGGAAGGAGAGAGGTAGAGATAGAGAGTGGAAGGAGAGAGAGAGAGTAGAGAGAGAGAGAGAGGAAGGAGAGAGGTAGAGATAGAGAGTGGAAGGAGAGAGAGGTAGAGAGGAAGGAGAGAGGTAGAGATAGAGAGACAGAGGTTAGGAAAGAGGTAGTAGAAAGAGAGAGGGGAAGGAGAGAGAGGTAGAGAGAGAGAGGAAGGAGAGAGAGGTAGAGAGAGAGAGGAAGGAGAGAGAGAGAGGAAGGAGAGAGGTAGTAGAGAGAGAGGGGAAGGAGAGAGGTAGAGAGAGAGAGGAAGGAGAGAGAGGTAGAGAGAGAGAGGAAGGGAGAGAGAGAGAGGAAGGAGAGAGAGGTAGAGAGAGAGAGAGGTAGAGAGAGAGGTAGAGAGAGAGTGGAAGGAGAGAGAGGTAGAGAGAGAGAGGTAGAGAGAGAGTGGAAGGAGAGAGAGGTAGAGAGAGAGTGGAAGGATAGAGGTTGTAGAGAGAGAGGGGAATGAGAGAGGTAGTAGAGAGAGAGGTAGAGAGAGAGTGGAAGGAGAGAGGTAGTAGAGAGAGAGGGGAAGGAGAGAGAGAGAGGAGAGAGGTAGAGAGGAGAAGGTAGAGAGAAGAGAAGGAAAAGAGAGAGAGAGAGAGTGGAAGGAGAGAGAGAGGTAGAGAGAGAGTGGAAGGATAGAGGTAGTAGAGAGAGAGGGGAATGAGAGAGGTAGTAAAGAGAGAGAGAAAGGAGAGTAGGTAGAGAGAGAGGG
>NC_034191.2:4588539-4633539 GCF_002021735.2 Oncorhynchus kisutch
GAGAGGAGAGAGATAGAGAGAGATGTGACAAGAGTATGTGAATGATGTCTGAGGTGATGGCTGGGCAGGTTTGGTTCAACATGAATTAAGATCAGTGTTCAAAAATAGACAACAAAGGGAGAAGCATTAGAAAAGAGACTCCCCTTGTTTTTCTGTTTATTAAGCGAACATGTTATTCCTCTCCAGGGGAGCAGTGGGAGAAGGGGAGGAGCAGCAGAGACGTGCCTGGACAGACATCAGAAATCAATAAAACTCATGTGTCTTATGAAATTGCTCTGCCCTTCCTCTCCTCTCCCTCTCCTCTCCTCTCCTCTCCTCTCCTCTCCTCTCCTCTCCTCCTCCTCTCCTCTCCTCTCCTCTCCTCTCCTCTCCTCTCCTCTCCTCTCCTCTCCTCTACCTCTCCTCTCCTCTCCTCTCCTCTCCCATGTCCCCTCCCCCTTCTCCTCTCCTCGCCTCTACTTCTCCTCTCCTTCATTCGTGGTTTAGTCTTTTGTGTGTTTGTGTCTCTTTCCCCCCCAGTCAACGCGTCCAAGACGCGTGCGTGTGTCTGATGCTGCTTTTGTCTTGGTGTCACTGACAGCTGCTGGGTCCAGTCCATCACTGAGCAGAAGAGATATCAATACATCCCCTTCAGCATCTCTCTCTCTGTCTCTGTCTCTGTCTCTCTCTCTCGGGTCTCTCTCTCTCTGTGTCTCTCTCTCTGTGTCTCTGTCTCCCTCTCTATCTCTCTCTCTCTGTCTCTTTCTCCCTCTCTGTGTCTCTGTCTCTCTCTCTCTCTGTGTCTCTGTCAATTCAATTCAATTCAAGGGCTTTATTGGCATGGGAAACATGTGTTAACATTGCCAAAGCAAGTGAGGTAGACAACATACAAAGTGAATATATAAAGTGAAAAAACAACAAAAATTAACAGTAAACATTACACATACAGAAGTTTCAAAACAATAAAGACATTACAAATGTCATATTATATATATATATACAGTGTTTTAGCAATGTACAAATGGTTAAAGGACACAAGATAAAATAAATAAGCATAAATATGGGTTGTATTTACAATGGTGTTTATTCTTCACTGGTTGCCCTTTTCTCGTGGCAACAGGTCACAAATCTTGCTGCTGTGATGGCACACTGTGGAATTTCACCCAGTAGATATGGGAGCTTTTCAAAATTGGATTTGTTTTCGAATTCTTTGTGGATCTGTGTAATCTGAGGGAAATATGTCTCTCTAATATGGTCATACATTGGGCAGGAGGTTAGGAAGTGCAGCTCAGTTTCCACCTCATTTTGTGGGCAGTGAGCACATAGCCTGTCTTCTCTTGAGAGCCAGGCCTTTCTCAATAGCAAGGCTATGCTCACTGAGTCTGTACATAGTCAAAGCTTTCCTTAATTTTGGGTCAGTCACAGTGGTCAGGTATTCTGCCGCTGTGTACTCTCTGTGTAGGGCCAAATAGCACTCTAGTTTGCTCTGTTTTTTTGTTAATTCTTTCCAATGTGTTAAGTAATTATCTTTTTGTTTTCTCATGATTTGGTTGGGTCTAATTGGGCTGTTGTCCTGGGGCTCTGTGGGGTGTGTTTGTGAACAGAGCCCCAGAACCAGCTTGCTTAGGGGACTCTTCTCCAGGTTCATCTCTCTGTAGGTGATGGCTTTGTTATGGAAGGTTTGTGAATCGCTTCCTTTTAGGTGGTTGTAGAATTTAACGTCTCTTTTCTGGATTTTGATAATTAGTGGGTATCGGCCTAATTCTGCTCTGCATGCATTATTTGGTGTTCTACGTTGTACACGGAGGATATTTTTGCAGAATTCTGCGTGCAGAGTCTCAATTTGGTGTTTGTCCCATTTTGTGAAGTCTTGGTTGGTGAGCGGACCCCAGACCTCACAACCATAAAGGGCAATGGGCTCTATGACTGATTCAAGTATTTTTAGCCAAATCCTAATTGGTATGTTGAAATGTATGTTTCTTTTGATGGCATAGAATGCCCTTCTTGCCTTGTCTCTCAGATCGTTCACAGCTTTGTGGAAGTTACCTGTGGCGCTGATGTTTAAGCCAAGGTATGTACAGTTTTTTGTGTGCTCTAGGGTAACAGTGTCTAGATGGAATTTGAGACCATTATTTTGGTCTTACTGAGATTTACTGTCAGGGCCCAGGTCTGACAGAATCTGTGCATAAGATCTAGGTGCTGCTGTAGGCCCTCCTTGGTTGGTGACAGAAGCACCAGATCATCAGCAAACAGCAGACATTTGACTTCGGATTCTAGCAGGGGGAGGACGGGTGCTGCAGACTTTTCTAGTGCCCGCGCCAATTTGTGGGGCAAGAGTGTGGGGCTTAAGCTGCATCCCTGTCTAACCCCACGACCCTGTGTGAAGAAATGTGTGTGTTTTTTGCCAATTTTAACCGCACACTTGTTGTTTGTGTACATGGATTTTATAATGTTGTATGTTTTACCCCCAACACCACTTTCCATCAGTTTGTATAGCAGACCCTCATGCCAGATTCTCTCTGTCTCTGTCTCCCTCTCTATGTCTCTTTCTCCCTCTCTCTCTCTCTGTCTCTGTCTCTCTCTCTCCGTCTCTCTCCCTCTCTCTCTCTCTTTTTCTCCCTCCCTCTCTCGCTCTTTCTCTGCAAAAATGATTGAATGTGTAGCGGCCATAGATTGATTGTAAACATCGTTTGACATGTTTCTATGAACTGTAATGGATGTTTTGTTATCGAACAAAAAAAAACATTTATTGTGGAACTGGGATTCCTGGGAGTGCATTCCGATGAAGATCATCAAAGGTAACTGAATATTTACAATGCTATTTCTGACTTCTGTTGACTCCACAACATGGCGGGTATCTGTATGGCTTGTTTTGGCGCCGTACTCAGATTATTCCATGGCTTTTGCTGTAAAGATTTTTTGAAATTTGACAGTGGTTGGATTAAGGAGAAGTTTATCTTTAATTCCATGCATAACACTTGTATTTTCATCAACATTTATGATGAGTATTTCTGTAATTTGATGTGGCTCTCTGCACTTTCACCAGATGTTTGTTTGAGACAATGCATTTCTGAACATAACGTGCCAATGTAAACCGATTTTTGGATATAAATATGAACTTTATTGAACAAAACATACATGTATTGTGTAACATGAAGTCCTATGAGTGTCATCTGATGAAGATCATCAAAGGTTAGTGATTCATTTTATTTCTATTTCTGCTTTTTGTGACTCCTCTCTTTGGCTGGAAAAGGCTGTGTTTTTGTGTGACTAGACACTGACCTAACATAATCGCATGATGTGCTTTCTCTCGTAAAGCCTTTTTGAAATCGGACACTTAACAAGAAGTTTATCTTTAAAATGGTGTAAAATACGTGTACGTTTGAGGAATTTTATAATAATTTTAAATAATTATTTAATTAATTATGAGATTTCTTCTGTTTTGAATTTTAGCGCCCTGCACTTTCACTGGCTGTTGTCAAATAGATCCGTTAACGGGATTTCATCGGTAAGAAGTTAATAACTTCACCATATTCATAGGGATATACAGCCTCTGTGTTTACACATCTACCAATCGGTGACTTTTGCGAGGCATTGGAAAACCTCCCTGGTCTTTTGTGGTTGAACCTGTGTTTGAGGGATCTTACAAATGTACATCGGGACTACAGATTTAAGGGGTAGTCATTCAAAAATCAGGTTACTATCGAGAAGAAAAATAAACGCACACCTATTTAGGCGAGGTGCTGACTAGCGGGGTAGAAAAACTAGAAAATACTTGTTAATAAGCACATTTTTACTCCTGAACATATTTAGTCTCCTCGTCATAACAAAGGGGTAGAATACTTATTGGTATAAGACATATAAGCGTTCGATTTTAAATACATTTGTAGAAACGTCTAATAACATAATTCCACTTTGACATTACGGGGTAGATCGACGAAACAAAATCTCAATATAATATATATTTTATTATATTCATGCTGTAACAAAACAAAATATAGAAAAAAGTCTACAGACTGGCAGTGATATAATAGTGTAAAGTCTACAGACTGGCAGTGATATAATAGTGTAAAGTCTACAGACTGGCAGTGATATAATAGTGTAAAGTCTACAGACTGGCAGTGATATAATAGTGTAAAGTCTATAGACTGGCAGTGATATAATAGTGTAAAGTCTACAGACTGGCAGTGATATAATAGTGTAAAGTCTACAGACTGGCAGTGATATAATAGTGTAAAGTCTACAGACTGGCAGTGATATAATAGTGTAAAGTCTACAGACTGGCAGTGATATAATACTGTAAAGTCTACAGACTGGCAGTGATATAATACTGTAAAGTCTACAGACTGGCAGTGATATAATACTGTAAAGTCTACAGACTGGCAGTGATATAATAGTGTAAAGTCTACAGACTGGCAGTGATATAATAGTGTAAAGTCTACAGACTGGCAGTGATATAATAGTGTAAAGTCTACAGACTGGCAGTGATATAATAGTGTAAAGTCTACAGATTGGCAGTGATATAATAGTGTAAAGTCTACAGACTGGCAGTGATATAATAGTGTAAAGTCTACAGACTGGCAGTGATATAATAGTGTAAAGTCTACAGACTGGCAGTGATATAATAGTGTAAAGTCTACAGACTGGCAGTGATATAATAGTGTAAAGTCTACAGACTGGCAGTGATATAATAGTGTAAAGTCTACAGACTGGCAGTGATATAATAGTGTAAAGTCTACAGACTGGCAGTGATATAATAGTGTAAAGTCTACAGACTGGCAGTGATATAATAGTGTAAAGTCTACAGACTGGCAGTGATATAATAGTGTAAAGTCTACAGACTGGCAGTGATATAATAGTGTAATGTCTACAGACTGGCAGTGATAAAATAGTGTAAAGTCTACAGACTGGCAGTGATATAATAGTGTAAAGTCTACAGACTGGCAGTGATATAATAGTGTAAAGTCTACAGACTGGCAGTGATGTAATAGTGTAAAGTCTACAGACTGGCAGTGATATAATAGTGTAAAGTCTACAGACTGGCAGTGATATAATAGTGTAAAGTCTACAGACTGGCAGTGATATAATAGTGTAAAGTCTATAGACTGGCAGTGATATAATAGTGTAAAGTCTATAGACTGGCAGTAATATAATAGTGTAAAGTCTACAGACTGGCAGTGATATAATAGTGTAAAGTCTACAGACTGGCAGTGATATAATAGTGTAAAGTCTACAGACTGGCAGTGATATAATAGTGTAAAGTCTATAGACTGGCAGTGATATAATAGTGTAAAGTCTACAGACTGGCAGTGATATAATAGTGTAAAGTCTACAGACTGGCAGTGATATAATAGTGTAAAGTCTACAGACTGGCAGTGATATAATAGTGTAAAGTCTACAGACGGGCAGTGATATAATAGTGTAAAGTCTACAGACTGGCAGTGATATAATAGTGTAAAGTCTACAGACTGGCAGTGATATAATAGTGTAAAGTCTACAGACTGGCAGTGATATAATAGTGTAAAGTCTACAGACTGGCAGTGATATAATAGTGTAAAGCCTACAGACTGGCAGTGATATAATAGTGTAAAGTCTATAGACTGGCAGTGATATAATAGTGTAAAGTCTACAGACTGGCAGTGAGATAATAGTGTAAAGTCTACAGACTGGCAGTGATATAATAGTGTAAAGTCTATAGACTGGCAGTGATATAATAGTGTAAAGTCTACAGACGGGCAGTGATATAATAGTGTAAAGTCTACAGACTGGCAGTGATATAATAGTGTAAAGTCTACAGACTGGCAGTGATATAATAGTGTAAAGTCTATAGACTGGCAGTGATATAATAGTGTAAAGTCTACAGACTGGCAGTGATATAATAGTGTAAAGTCTATTGACTGGCAGTGATATAATAGTGTAAAGTCTACAGATTGGCAGTGATATAATAGTGTAAAGTCTACAGACTGGCAGTGATATAATAGTGTAAAGTCTACAGACTGGCAGTGATATAATAGTGTAAAGTCTATTGACTGGCAGTGATATAATAGTGTAAAGTCTACAGAATGGCAGTAATATAATAGTGTAAAGTCTACAGACTGGCAGTGATATAATAGTGTAAAGTCTACAGACTGGCAGTGATATAATAGTGTAAAGTCTACAGACTGGCAGTGATATAATAGTGTAAAGTCTACAGACTGGCAGTGATATAATAGTGTCTATTGGGAGACCTGTAAGGATATAACAGTGTCTATATTATGTCTATATACAGTGTTGTAACGATATGCAAATAGTTTAAGTAAAAAAAGAATTTAAAAAAGGGAAATAAATTAACATAAATATGGGTTGTAAATTTGCATGCAGATGTAGTTATCACATTTGACTGGCATTTTGATACTCAACACATACTAAAATAATACTGTAGGTTTCATCTCTCTTTTTTTTATGATGCAGAAATGACTGTGAGTGAAGAGCAGTGATGATGTTGAGTCCAGAGAGAGAAACTGCAGACCTGACCTGACAAACCAGAGATTTGAAGCTGAGCTTTTATCCCGAGGAGGGCAACGCCAGCACATTCTGACTGGAATGGACTGGCCACCTCAGCAGACTGGACAGGGACTGGGTACGGGGGGAAGGGTGTGTGTGTGTGTGTGTGTGTGTGTGTGTGTGTGTGTGTGTGTGTGTGTGTGTGTGTGTGTGTGTGTGTGTGTGTGTGTGTGTGTGTGTGTGTGTGTGTGTGTGTGTGTGTGTGTGTGTGTGTGGGTGTGTGTGGTGTGTGTGTGTAGTGTGTGTGTGTGAGAGAGAGAGAGCGAGAAAGAAAGGTGTGAGCGAGAGAGAGCGAGAGGGAAGGAGAGAAAGGACGAAGGAGGGGAGAGAGATCTCATTACAGTAATAGCTCTGACCCAGAAGAGGAGGGTTAGCAGCTCAATACCCAAAACACAGAAAATCCAAACACCTCTTCCTCTTCTTACCTCTTAAACGAACACAGTTCCCTCAGGCTTGGCATGTGGAGAGAGAGAGAGAGATCAGTCTTTGTCTGTATACTGCAGTGCATCTTGTACAGTCATACAGTCAACGAGTCGTTCTTACAGCCGTGTTTTCACGATGTTTCTGTTTCTGAATGACCTACAAGGAGGGATGTCTTGGTAAAAGGGGGGATAACTAGTCAGATGTATAGGGAAAGGGGGGATACCTAGTCAGTTGTATAGGGAAAGGGGGGACACCTAGTCAGTTGTATAGGGAAAGGGGGGATACCTAGTCAGTTGTATAGGGAAAGGGGGGATAACTAGTCAGTTGTATAGGGAAAGGGGGGATAACTAGTCAGTTGTATAGGGAAAGGGGGGATACCTAGTCAGTTGTATAGGGAAAGGGGGGATACCTAGTCAGTTGTATAGGGAAAGGGGGGATAACTAGTCAGTTGTATAGGGAAAGGGGGGGATAACTAGTCAGTTGCACAACTGAATGCCTTCAACCAAAATGTGTCTTCCACATTTATACCCAACTTCTGAGTCAGAGTGGTTCGGGGCGGGGCGGGGGGTCTGCCTTAATCAACTTCCACATCATCGGCGCCTGGGGAGCAGTTGTTGTGTGGGTTAACTCCCTCGCTCAAGGGCAGAAGGAAGATTTTTACACCTTGCCAACTCGGGGATTCAAAACAGTAACCTTTCGGTTCCTGGTCCAACGCTCTTATCTTTGTTACATTATATCCCTGTTATATTATCTTTGTTACATTATATCCCTGTTATATTATCTTTGTTACATTATATCCCTGTTATATTATCTTTGTTACATTATATCCCTGCTATATTATCTTTGTTACATTATATTCCTGTTATATTATCTTTGTTACATTATATCCCTGTTATATTATCTTTGTTACATTATATCCCTGTTATATTATCTTTGTTACATTATATCCCTGTTATATTATCTTTGTTACATTATATCCCTGCTATATTATCTTTGTTATATCCTATTCCCTGGCAAAATCCAAATCTCTAAACATTGGCCACAAGGCCTGGTGTGTTTCAGGCTTCATTAGTCGTATGTATGGGATACACATGGTACACAACGTGCTAATAAATGCTCACGTGTGTGTGTGTGTGTATATACATCACCATGGAGCTTCCTTTCTCGATAAACAGAAAGATTATACAGAGAAGAGAAAGTCAGGGCTCATCACTCTTTCATTTTCATGACATGTTTTCTCGTTCCGTTCTCCAACTCGGGGAGGAGTGAATTATTTATCTAACATGGGGAAGGAACTGCTAAAAGGATAAAGGGGCAATCACTACTCTTCCTCCTCTTCCTCCTCGCTGTATGAAATCCTTCTGAGAAAAGACTATGGGCAGACAGACAGATGGGCAGATGGACGGATAGGCGGATGGGCAGACGGATGGGCAGATGGACGGACAGGCAGACAGACGGATGGGCAGACGGACGGATGGGCAGACGGACGGACAGGCAGACAGACGGATGGGCAGACGGGCGGACGGGCAGACAGATGGGCAGACGGACGGACAGGCAGACAGACGGATGGGCAGACGGATGGATGGGCAGACGGACAGGCAGACAGACGGACGGGCAGACGGACGGACAGGCAGACAGACGGATGGGCAGACGAACGGATGAGCACCACCCAAGGGAATGAAAGAGAGGGAGGGAGAGACTTTTGTTTAATGTAAAATGTATGTATTTAAAAAAAATATATATATATATATTTACATGTATTTTATCAATGTAAAAATATATTTCCCATGTCAATACAGCCACTTAGAATTTCATTGAGGAGAAGAAACAGGCACAGAGAGAGAGAGAGAGGAGGGGAGGCTCTCTATTGGGTTCGTTTACTGCTGGAGCCGCTGTTGGGATGGATATGAAGTTTCTGTAGTGTACTCTACTCTATTTTACTGTACTGTACTCTGCTATACTCTATTGTACTATAATACTATACTCTACTATACTCTATTTTACTGTACTGTACTCTGCTATACTCTATTGTACTATAATACTATACTCTACTCTACTCTATTTTACTGTACTGTACTCTGCTATACTTGATTGTACTATAATACTATACTCTACTATACTCTATTTTACTGTACTGTACTCTGCTATACTCTATTGTACTATAATACTATACTCTACTATACTCTATTTTACTGTACTGTACTCTGCTATACTCTATTGTACTATAATACTATACTCTATTGTACTCTACTCTACTCTATTTTACTGTACTGTACTCTGCTATACTGTACTATCCTCTACTCTGCTATACTGTGATCTACTATATTCTATTTGACTCTACTCTACTATAGACTACAATACTCTATTTTACTGTACTGTACTCTGCTATACTCTATTGTACTATAATACTATACTCTATTGTACTCTACTCTACTCTATTTTACTGTACTGTACTCTGCTATACTGTACTATCCTCTACTCTGCTATACTGTGATCTACTATATTCTATTTTACTCTACTCTACTATAGACTACAATACTCTATTTTACTTTACTGTACTCTGCTATATTCTATTTTACTCGATTCTACTGTAGACTACAATACTCTATTTTACTGTACTGTACTGTACTCTACTCTATTTTACTGTATTCTACTATACATCTGCCTCTGATGTTAAGCGGACCAGTTTCCCAGACACAGCAGCTCCCCTCTTCCTAGTTTTATTTATTGACCTACACGCTATACCCTACTCTACAATACTCCACCGTACTCTACTATACTCTACTCTACAATACTCCACCGTACTCTACTATGCTATACTCTACAATACTCCACCGTACTCTACTATACTCTACTCTATAATACTCCACCATACTCTACTATACTCTACTCCGCCATACTCTATTCTGGAATTCTCCACCGCACTCTGCTATACTATACTCTACAATACTCCACCGTACTCTACTATACTCTGCTATACAATACTCCACCATACCCGGCAATACTATACTCTACAATACTCTACCGTACTTCGCAATACTCCATGTGCTCTACCATACTCTACTGTGCTATGCTCTACAATACTCCACCGTACTCTACAATACTCCGTCATACTCTACTCTACAATACTCCGCCGTACTCTACTCTACAATGCTCTCCTATACTATACTCCACAATGCTCCACCGTACTCTACTCTACAATACTCCACCGTACTCTACTATACTCGACTCTACAATGACCCACCGTACTCTGCTATACTCTACTATACTCTACAATACCCGACTGTACTCTACTATACAATACCCAACTGTACTCTACTATACTCTACAATGCTCCACTGTCCTCTACTATACTCAACTCTACAATGCCCCAACGTACTCTGCTATACTCTACAAGACCCCACTGTACTCCATTATGCTCTACTCTACAATACTCCACCGTACTCTGCTATACTCTACAATACTCTGCTGTACTCTACTATACTCCAATCTACAATACTCTGTTGTACTTTACTATACTCTAATCTACAATACTCCGCTGTACTCTACTCCACCGTAATATGCGGTACTATGCTATACTATACTATACTCTGCTCTACTATACTCCACCATACTCTACTGTGCTCTGCTATGCTCTGCTGTACTATACTATACTATACTCTGCTCTCCTGTACTCTACTCTACTCTACTCTACTCTACTCTGCTATACAATACTCTGCTATACTCTATTGTGATCTGCTATACTGTACTCTACTCTACTATACTGTACTGCGCTCTGCTCTACTATACTCCACTGTACTCTACTCTACTGTACCCCACTCTACTATACTATATTGTGCACTACTATACTCCACTGTACTCTACTCTACTATACTCTACTGCGCTCTGCTCTACTATACTCCACTGTACTCTACTCTACTGTACCCCGCTCTACTATACTCTATTGTGCACTACTATACTCCACTATACTGTGCCCCACTCTGCTATACTCGACTGTACTCTACTCTACTGTAATCTACTCGACAATACTCTATTGTGCTCTACTATACTATGCTGTATTCTGCTATACTGTACTCTACTGTACTCTACTCTACTGTACTCTACTCCACTATACTCTACTGTACTCTACTCTACTCCACTATACTCTACTCTACTCTACTCTACTCCACTATACTCTACTGTACTCTACTCCATTATACTCTACTGTACTCTACTCTACTCCACTATACTCTACTGTACTCTACTCTACTCCACTATACTCTACTGTACTGTACTCTACTCCACTATACTCTACTGTACTCTACTCCATTATACTCTACTGTACTCTACTCTACTCCACTATACTCTACTGTACTCTACTCCATTATACTCTACTGTACTCTACTCTACTCCACTATACTCTACTGTACTCTACTCCATTATACTCTACTGTACTCTACTCCACTATACGCTATTGTACTATACTGTACTCTGCTATACTCTACTGTACTCTACTCCATTATACTCTACTGTACTCTACTCCACTATACTCTACTCTACTCTACTCCACTATACTCTACTGTACTCTACTCCATTATACTCTACTGTACTCTACTCCACTATACGCTATTGTACTATACTGTACTCTGCTATACTCTACTGTATTCTAATTCTTATATATATTAACCTATACTCTATTGTACTCTACTATACTGTGTTCCACTCTACTATACTTGACTGTACTGTACTCTACTCTACTACACTCTACTGTACTCTACTCTACTATGCTCTATTGTACTATACTATACTGTGTTCCACTCTACTATACTTGACTGTACTCTACTCTACTCTACTCTACTGTACTCCACTCCACTCCACTCTACTATACTGTACTATACTGTACTCTAATCTAGTTCTAATCATTAACCTGATGATTAACAGGAACTACTAGTAGTTACACAGGACAGACTGCTCCCCCCCCCTGTATACCCCCTCTCCATGCACACACACACACACACAGAGCGTTTTTCTCTGGGATTTTGATGACCGAGGAAAGTGGAAATAATGAAATAAATGCTGAAGTGGCCATTTAAGGGGATTAGATGTACAAAGAGAGAGAAAGAAATGGAGGAGAGATGGGGGAGGATGGGGAGAAAGAGAGAAAGAGAAGGGGGAGAGAGAGAGAGAGAGAGAAGGGGAGGGAGAGAGAGAGAGAAGAGGAGGGAGAGAGAAGGAGAGAGAAGAGGAGGGAGAGAGAGAGAGAGAGAGAAGGGGAGGGAGAGTGGGAAGGGGAGGGAGAGAGAGAGAGAAGGGAGGGAGAGAGAGAAGGGGAGGGAGAGAGAGAGAGAGAGAGAGAGAGAAGGGGAGAGAGAGAGAGAGGGGGTGAGAGAAATATGGGGAGGGGAGGGTGCTCAGGCTCTTTGGCAATTAAACTGATTAATACCACGAGCCAAGGAGAGTGTGTGTGTGTGTGTGTGTGTGTGTGTGTGTGGTGGGGGGGTACAGGGGGGGGGGCAGTTAATGGAGCTACATAAGAATCATTGCCACTTGGTTTAGCCTGCTTACGGAGAGAAGAGAGGGTGAGAACACAGGAGAAGAGAAGAAAGAGGGAGGGAGGGAGGGAGGACCCACAGAGGACGCTGATGTATTGCAAAAGAAAAGAGAGACAAAGAGAGAGAGGGAGAGAGCCAAGGACGAAAGGAGAGAGAAATATGAGGATGGTGAGGAGAGAGGAAGAGGAGTGACAGAGTGGCGAACAATCTTTTAGCTGCTTACTCCTCTATATCTCTTGTGGTGTTTGTGTGTTTCCCCCTTTACGACTTACCACAGGGAAACTGTTCACTGGTACACACACACAGCCCTGATGACGTCTTCTCTACAGGCACTAACTTGGCTGGACAGGACAGAGGGATGTGGACGGTGGAACTAAAGGAGAGGGAACGCTTAAGTGCAATGGTTCCCCAAGAGAGAGAGAGAAAGAGAGAGAGAGCGAAATGTAGAGGGAGAGGGAGAGAGAGAGGGGGGGAGGAGGGAGAGAGAAATGTAGAGAGCGAGAGAGAGAAAGAGAGAGAAATATATATATAGAGAGAGAGAATAAGAGAGACAGGGGAGGAGGGAGAGAGAGGGAGAGAGAGAAAGATAGGGGAGGAGGGAAAGAGAAAGAGAGGGGAGGAGGGAGAGGGAGAGAGAGAGAGGGATATAGAGAAAGAGAGAGGGAAGGAGGAAGAGAGAAAGAGAGGGGAGGAGGGAGAGAGGGAGAGAGAGGGAGGGATATAGAGAGGAGGAGGGAGAGAGAGTGGCGGAGGGAGGGAGAGAGAGGGGAGGAGAGAGAGAAGGACAGAGGGAGGAGGGTGAGAGAGGGGAGGAGAGAGAGAGATGTAGAGAGATAGAGAGGGATGTAGAGAGATAGAGAGAAAGAGAGGGGAGGAGGGAGAGAGAGATGTAGAGAGAGAAGAAGGACAGAGGGAGGAGGGTGGGAGATAGGGAAGGAAGAAGAACGGGATGTGGAGGGTATAACTAAAGGAGAGGGAACGCTTAACTGGAATGGTTCCCCGAGAGAGAGAGAAATGTGGAGAGAGAGAGAGAGAGACAGAGAGAGGAGGAAGAGGGAAAGGGGAGGAGGGGTGGAGAAAGAGAGATGTGCGCTGAGTCTGGAAGCAGGTTCAAGGAGTGTTTTAATAAATAAACACAACATAAAACAACATTGAAACCACAAACAACGCACAGACACAGGAACAGAAACAATAACGCCTGGGGAAGTAACCAAAGGGAGTGACAGATATAGGGCAGGTAATCAGGGAGGTGATGGAGTCCAGGTGAGACTGATGACGCGCAGGTGCACGTAACGATGGTGTAAGGTGTGCGCCCTAACGAGCAGCCTGGTGATCTAGAGGAGGGGAGAGAGAGAGAGGTCATGAGCAGATGAGCTCCTGCATTTTTCAGTTAGATAAACTTGGATTTTTTGTCAGGGACATTTACAGGATACTACCCCCCACAACATAACATTCACTATGTCACCAGGACATATACAGGATACTACCCTCTACAACACTATGTCACCAGGACATATACAGAATACTACCCTCTACAACACTATGTCACCAGGACATACACAGGATACTACCCTCTACAACACTATGTCACCAGGACATACACAGGATACTACCCTCTACAACACTATGTCATCAGGACATATACAGGATACTACCCTCTACAACATAACCTTCACTATATCACCAGGACATAGACAGGATACTACCCTCTACAACACTATGTCACCAGGACATATACAGGATACTACCCTCTACAACACTATGTCACCAGGACATATACAGGATACTACCCTCTACAACACTATGTCACCAGGACATATACAGGATACTACCCTCTACAACACTATGTCACCAGGACATTTACAGGAGACTACCCTCCACAACATAACCTTCACTATGTCACCAGGACATATGCAGGATACTACCCTCTACAACACTATGTCATCAGGACATATACAGGATACTACCCTCTACAACACTATGTCACCAGGACATATACAGGATACTACCCTCTACAACACTATGTCACCAGGACATATACAGGATACTACCCTCTACAACACTATGTCACCAGGACATATACAGGATACTACCCTCTACAACACTATGTCACCAGGACATATACAGGACACTACCCTCTACATCATAACCTTCACTATGTCACCAGGACATATACAGGATACTACCCTCCACAACACTATGTCACCAGGACATATAAAGGATACTACCCTCTACAACACTATGTCACCAGGACATATACAGGATACTACCCTCTACAACACTATGTCACCAGGACATACACAGGATACTACCCTCTACAACATAACCTTCACTATGTCACCAGGACATATACAGGATACTACCCTCCACAACATAACCTTCACTATGTCACCAGGACATATACAGGATACTACCCTCTGCAACACTATGTCACCAGGACATATACAGGATACTAACCTCTACAACACTATGTCACCAGGACATATACAGGATACTACCCTCTACAACACTATGTCACCAGGTCATATACAGGATACTACCCTCTACAACACTATGTCACCAGGACATATACAGGATACTACCCTCTACAACACTATGTCACCAGGACATATACAGGATACTACCCTCTACAACACTATGTCACCAGGACATATACAGGATACTACCCTCTACAACACTATGTCACCAGGACATATACAGGACACTACCCTCTACATCATAACCTTCACTATGTCACCAGGACATATACAGGATACTACCCTCCACAACACTATGTCACCAGGACATATAAAGGATACTACCCTCTACAACACTATGTCACCAGGACATATACAGGATACTACCCTCTACAACACTATGTCACCAGGACATACACAGGATACTACCCTCTACAACACTATGTCACCAGGACATATACAGGATACTACCCTCTACAACACTATGTCACCAGGACATATACAGGATACTACCCTCCACAAAATAACCTTCACTCTGTCACCAGGACATATACAGGATACTACCCTCCACAACATAACCTTCACTATGTCACCAGGACATATACAGGATACTACCCTCTACAATACTATGTCACCAGGACATATACAGGATACTACCCTCTACAACACTATGTCACCAGGACATACACAGGATACTACCCTCTACAACATAACCTTCACTATGTCACCAGGACATATACAGGATACTACCCTCCACAACATAACCTTCACTATGTCACCAGGACATATACAGGATACTACCCTCTACAACACTATGTCACCAGGACATATACAGGATACTAACCTCTACAACACTATGTCACCAGGACATATACAGGATACTACCCTCTACAACACTATGTCACCAGGACATATAAGGGATACTAACCTCTACAACACTATGTCACCAGGACATATACAGGATACTACCCTCTACAACACTATGTCACCAGGACATATGCAGGATACTACCCTCTACAACACTATGTCACCAGGACATATACAGGATACTACCCTCTACAACACTATGTCACCAGGACATATACAGGATACTACCCTCCACAACATAACCTTCACTATGTCACCAGGACATATACAGGATACTACCCCCCGCAACATAACCTTCACTATGTCACCAGAACATATACAGGATACTACCCCCCACAACATAACCTTCACTATGTCACCAGGACATATACAGGATACAACCCCCCACAACATAACCTTCACTATGTCACCAGGACATATACAGGACACTACCCTCTACAACATAACCTTCACTATGTCACCAGGACATATACAGGATACTAACCTTCACAACACTATGTCACCAGGACATATACAGGATACTAACCTCTACAACACTATGTCGACCAGGACATATACAGGATACTACCCTCTACAACACTATGTCACCAGGTCATATACAGGATACTACCCTCTACAACACTATGTCACCAGGACATACACAGGATACTAGCCTCTACAACACTATGTCACCAGGACATATACAGGATACTACCCTCCACAACATAACCTTCACTATGTCACCAGGACATATACAGGATACTACCCTCTACAACATAACCTTCACTATGTCACCAGGACATATACAGGATACTACCCTCTACAACACTATGTCACCAGGACATATACAGGATACTACCCTCTACAACACTATGTCACCAGGACATACACAGGATACTACCCTCTACAACACTATGTCACCAGGACATATACAGGATACTACCCTCTACAACACTATGTCACCAGGACATATACAGGATACTACCCTCTACAACACTATGTCACCAGGACATATACAGGATACTACCCTCTGCAACACTATGTCACCATGACATATACAGGATACTACCCTCTACAACACTATGTCACCAGGACATATACAGGATACTACCCTCTACAACACTATGTCACCAGGACATATACAGGATACTACCCTCTACAACACTATGTCACCAGGACATATACAGGATACTACCCTCTACAGCATAACCTTCACTATGTCACCAGGACATATACAGGATACTACCCTCTACAACACTATGTCACCAGGACATATACAGGATACTACCCTCTACAACACTATGTCACCAGGACATATACAGGATACTACCCTCTACAGCATAACCTTCACTATGTCACCAGGACATATACAGGATACTACCCTCTACAACACTATGTCACCAGGACATATACAGGATACTACCCTCTACAACACTATGTCACCAGGACATATACAGGACACTACCCTCTACATCATAACCTTCACTATGTCACCAGGACATATACAGGATACTACCCTCCACAACACTATGTCACCAGGACATATAAAGGATACTACCCTCTACAACACTATGTCACCAGGACATATACAGGATACTACCCTCTACAACACTATGTCACCAGGACATACACAGGATACTACCCTCTACAACACTATGTCACCAGGACATATACAGGATACTACCCTCTACAACACTATGTCACCAGGACATATACAGGATACTACCCTCCACAAAATAACCTTCACTCTGTCACCAGGACATATACAGGATACTACCCTCCACAACATAACCTTCACTATGTCACCAGGACATATACAGGATACTACCCTCTACAATACTATGTCACCAGGACATATACAGGATACTACCCTCTACAACACTATGTCACCAGGACATACACAGGATACTACCCTCTACAACATAACCTTCACTATGTCACCAGGACATATACAGGATACTACCCTCCACAACATAACCTTCACTATGTCACCAGGACATATACAGGATACTACCCTCTACAACACTATGTCACCAGGACATATACAGGATACTAACCTCTACAACACTATGTCACCAGGACATATACAGGATACTACCCTCTACAACACTATGTCACCAGGACATATAAGGGATACTAACCTCTACAACACTATGTCACCAGGACATATACAGGATACTACCCTCTACAACACTATGTCACCAGGACATATGCAGGATACTACCCTCTACAACACTATGTCACCAGGACATATACAGGATACTACCCTCTACAACACTATGTCACCAGGACATATACAGGATACTACCCTCCACAACATAACCTTCACTATGTCACCAGGACATATACAGGATACTACCCCCCGCAACATAACCTTCACTATGTCACCAGAACATATACAGGATACTACCCCCCACAACATAACCTTCACTATGTCACCAGGACATATACAGGATACAACCCCCCACAACATAACCTTCACTATGTCACCAGGACATATACAGGACACTACCCTCTACAACATAACCTTCACTATGTCACCAGGACATATACAGGATACTAACCTTCACAACACTATGTCACCAGGACATATACAGGATACTAACCTCTACAACACTATGTCGACCAGGACATATACAGGATACTACCCTCTACAACACTATGTCACCAGGTCATATACAGGATACTACCCTCTACAACACTATGTCACCAGGACATACACAGGATACTAGCCTCTACAACACTATGTCACCAGGACATATACAGGATACTACCCTCCACAACATAACCTTCACTATGTCACCAGGACATATACAGGATACTACCCTCTACAGCATAACCTTCACTATGTCACCAGGACATATACAGGATACTACCCTCTACAACACTATGTCACCAGGACATATACAGGATACTACCCTCTACAACACTATGTCACCAGGACATATACAGGACACTACCCTCTACATCATAACCTTCACTATGTCACCAGGACATATACAGGATACTACCCTCCACAACACTATGTCACCAGGACATATAAAGGATACTACCCTCTACAACACTATGTCACCAGGACATATACAGGATACTACCCTCTACAACACTATGTCACCAGGACATACACAGGATACTACCCTCTACAACACTATGTCACCAGGACATATACAGGATACTACCCTCTACAACACTATGTCACCAGGACATATACAGGATACTACCCTCTACAACACTATGTCACCAGGACATACACAGGATACTACCCTCTACAACACTATGTCACCAGGACATATACAGGATACTACCCTCTACAACACTATGTCACCAGGACATACACAGGATACTACCCTCTACAACACTATGTCACCAGGACATATACAGATTACTACCCTCTACAACACTATGTCACCAGGACATATACAGGATACTACCCTCTACAACACTATGTCACCAGGACATATACAGGATACTACCCTCCACAACATAACCTTCACTATATCACCAGGACATATACAGGATACTACCCTCTACAACATAACCTTCACTATGTCACCAGGACATATACAGGATACTACCCTCTACAACACTATGTCACCAGGACATATACAGGATACTACCCTCTACAACACTATGTCACCAGGACATATACAGGATACTACCCTCTACAACATAACCTTCACTATGTCACCAGGACATATACAGGATACTACCCTCTACAACATAACCTTCACTATGTCACCAGGACATATACAGGATACTACCCTCTACAACACTATGTCACCAGGACATACACAGGATACTACCCTCTACAACACTATGTCACCAGGACATATACAGGATACTACCCTCTACAACACTATGTCACCAGGACATACACAGGATACTACCCTCTACAACACTATGTCACCAGGACATACACAGGATACTACATTCTACAACACTATGTCACCAGGACATATACAGGATACTACCCTCTACAACACTATGTCACCAGGACATACACAGGATACTACCCTCTACAACACTATGTCACCAGGACATATACAGGATACTACCCTCTACAACACTATGTCACCAGGACATACACAGGATACTACCCTCTACAACACTATGTCACCAGGACATATACAGATTACTACCCTCTACAACACTATGTCACCAGGACATATACAGGATACTACCCTCTAAAACACTATGTCACCAGGACATATACAGGATACTACCCTCCACAACATAACCTTCACTATATCACCAGGACATATACAGGATACTACCCTCTACAACATAACCTTCACTATGTCACCAGGACATATACAGGATACTACCCTCTACAACACTATGTCACCAGGACATATACAGGATACTACCCTCTACAACACTATGTCACCAGGACATATACAGGATACTACCCTCTACAACATAACCTTCACTATGTCACCAGGACATATACAGGATACTACCCTCTACAACATAACCTTCACTATGTCACCAGGACATATACAGGATACTACCCTCTACAAACACTATGTCACCAGGACATACACAGGATACTACCCTCTACAACACTATGTCACCAGGACATATACAGGATACTACCCTCTACAACACTATGTCACCAGGACATATACAGGATACTACCCTCTACAACACTATGTCACCAGGACATATACAGGATACTACCCTCTGCAACACTATGTCACCATGACATATACAGGATACTACCCTCTACAACACTATGTCACCAGGACATATACAGGATACTACCCTCTACAACACTATGTCACCAGGACATATACAGGATACTACCCTCTACAACACTATGTCACCAGGACATATACAGGATACTACCCTCTACAACATAACCTTCACTATGTCACCAGGACATATACAGGATACTACCCTCTACAACACTATGTCACCAGGACATATACAGGATACTACCCTCTACAACACTATGTCACCATGACATATACAGGATAATACCCTCTACAACACTATGTCACCAGGACATATACAGGATACTACCCTCTACAACACTATGTCACCAGGACATACACAGGATACTACCCTCTACAACACTATGTCACCAGGACATATACAGATTACTACCCTCTACAACACTATGTCACCAGGACATACACAGGATACTAGCCTCTACAACACTATGTCACCAGGACATATACAGGATACTACCCTCCACAACATAACCTTCACTATGTCACCAGGACATATACAGGATACTACCCTCTACAACATAACCTTCACTATGTCACCAGGACATATACAGGATACTACCCTCTACAACACTATGTCACCAGGACATATACAGGATACTACCCTCTACAACACTATGTCACCAGGACATACACAGGATACTACCCTCTACAACACTATGTCACCAGGACATATACAGGATACTACCCTCTACAACACTATGTCACCAGGACATATACAGGATACTACCCTCTACAACACTATGTCACCAGGACATATACAGGATACTACCCTCTGCAACACTATGTCACCATGACATATACAGGATACTACCCTCTACAACACTATGTCACCAGGACATATACAGGATACTACCCTCTACAACACTATGTCACCAGGACATATACAGGATACTACCCTCTACAACACTATGTCACCAGGACATATACAGGATACTACCCTCTACAGCATAACCTTCACTATGTCACCAGGACATATACAGGATACTACCCTCTACAACACTATGTCACCAGGACATATACAGGATACTACCCTCTACAACATAACCTTCACTATGTCACCAGGACATATACAGGATACTACCCTCTACAACACTATGTCACCAGGACATATACAGGATACAACCCTCTACAACACTATGTCACCAGGACATACACAGGATACTACCCTCTACAACACTATGTCACCAGGACATATACAGATTACTACCCTCTACAACACTATGTCACCAGGACATATACAGGATACTACCCTCTACAACACTATGTCACCAGGACATATACAGGATACTACCCTCTGCAACACTATGTCACCATGACATATACAGGATACTACCCTCTACAACACTATGTCACCAGGACATATACAGGATACTACCCTCTACAACACTATGTCACCAGGACATATACAGGATACTACCCTCTACAACACTATGTCACCAGGACATATACAGGATACTACCCTCTACAACATAACCTTCACTATGTCACCAGGACATATACAGGATACTACCCTCTACAACACTATGTCACCAGGACATATACAGGATACTACCCTCTACAACATAACCTTCACTATGTCACCAGGACATATACAGGATACTACCCTCTACAACACTATGTCACCAGGACATATACAGGATACTACCCTCTACAACACTATGTCACCAGGACATACACAGGATACTACCCTCTACAACACTATGTCACCAGGACATATACAGATTACTACCCTCTACAACACTATGTCACCAGGACATCTACAGGATACTACCCTCTACAACACTATGTCACCAGGACATATACAGGATACTACCCTCTGCAACACTATGTCACCATGACATATACAGGATACTACCCTCTACAACACTATGTCACCAGGACATATACAGGATACTACCCTCTACAACACTATGTCACCAGGACATATACAGGATACTACCCTCTACAACACTATGTCACCAGGACATATACAGGATACTACCCTCTACAACATAACCTTCACTATGTCACCAGGACATATACAGGATACTACCCTCTACAACACTATGTCACCAGGACATATACAGGATACTACCCTCTACAACATAACCTTCACTATGTCACCAGGACATATACAGGATACTACCCTCTACAACACTATGTCACCAGGACATATACAGGATACTACCCTCTACAACACTATGTCACCAGGATATACACAGGATACTACCCTCTACAACACTATGTCACCAGGACATATACAGATTACTACCCTCTACAACACTATGTCACCAGGACATACACAGGATACTAGCCTCTACAACACTATGTCACCAGGACATATACAGGATACTACACTCCACAACATAACCTTCACTATGTCACCAGGACATATACAGGATACTACCCTCTACAACATAACCTTCACTATGTCACCAGGACATATACAGGATACTACCCTCTACAACACTATGTCACCAGGACATATACAGGATACTACCCTCTACAACACTATGTCACCAGGACATACACAGGATACTACCCTCTACAACACTATGTCACCAGGACATATACAGGATACTACCCTCTACAACACTATGTCACCAGGACATACACAGGATACTACCCTCTACAACACTATGTCACCAGGACATACACAGGATACTACATTCTACAACACTATGTCACCAGGACATATACAGGATACTACCCTCTACAACACTATGTCACCAGGACATACACAGGATACTACCCTCTACAACACTATGTCACCAGGACATATACAGGATACTACCCTCTACAACACTATGTCACCAGGACATACACAGGATACTACCCTCTACAACACTATGTCACCAGGACATATACAGATTACTACCCTCTACAACACTATGTCACCAGGACATATACAGGATACTACCCTCTACAACACTATGTCACCAGGACATATACAGGATACTACCCTCCACAACATAACCTTCACTATATCACCAGGACATATACAGGATACTACCCTCTACAACATAACCTTCACTATGTCACCAGGACATATACAGGATACTACCCTCTACAACACTATGTCACCAGGACATATACAGGATACTACCCTCTACAACATAACCTTCACTATGTCACCAGGACATATACAGGATACTACCCTCTACAACATAACCTTCACTATGTCACCAGGACATATACAGGATACTACCCTCTACAACATAACCTTCACTATGTCACCAGGACATATACAGGATACTACCCTCTACAACACTATGTCACCAGGACATATACAGGATACTACCCTCTACAACACTATGTCACCAGGATATACACAGGATACTACCCTCTACAACACTATGTCACCAGGACATATACAGATTACTACCCTCTACAACACTATGTCACCAGGACATACACAGGATACTAGCCTCTACAACACTATGTCACCAGGACATATACAGGATACTACCCTCCACAACATAACCTTCACTATGTCACCAGGACATATACAGGATACTACCCTCTACAACATAACCTTCACTATGTCACCAGGACATATACAGGATACTACCCTCTACAACACTATGTCACCAGGACATATACAGGATACTACCCTCTACAACACTATGTCACCAGGACATATACAGGATACTACCCTCTACAACACTATGTCACCAGGACATACACAGGATACTACCCTCTACAACACTATGTCACCAGGACATATACAGGATACTACCCTGTACAACACTATGTCACCAGGACATACACAGGATACTACCCTCTACAACACTATGTCACCAGGACATATACAGGATACTACCCTCTACAACACTATGTCACCAGGACATATACAGGATACTACCCTCTACAACACTATGTCACCAGGACATATACAGGATACTACCCTCTGCAACACTATGTCACCATGACATATACAGGATACTACCCTCTACAACACTATGTCACCATGACATATACAGGATACTACCCTCTACAACACTATGTCACCAGGACATATACAGGATACTACCCTCTACAACACTATGTCACCAGGACATATACAGGATACTACCCTCTACAACATTACCTTCACTATGTCACCAGGACATATACAGGATACTACCCTCTACAACACTATGTCACCAGGACATATACAGGATACTACCCTCTACAACATAACCTTCACTATGTCACCAGGACATATACAGGATACTACCCTCTACAACACTATGTCACCAGGACATATACAGGATACTACCCTCTACAACATAACCTTCACTATGTCACCAGGACATATACAGGATACTACCCTCTACAACACTATGTCACCAGGACATATACAGGATACTACCCTCTACAACATAACCTTCACTATGTCACCATGACATATACAGGATACTACCCTCTACAACACTATGTCACCAGGACATATACAGGATACTACCCTCTACAACACTATGTCACCATGACATATACAGGATAATACCCTCTACAACACTATGTCACCAGGACATATACAGGATACTACCCTCTACAACACTATGTCACCAGGACATACACAGAATACTACCCTCTACAACACTATGTCACCAGGACATATACAGGATACTACCCTCTACAACACTATGTCACCAGGACATACACAGGATACTAGCCTCTACAACACTATGTCACCAGGACATATACAGGATACTACCCTCCACAACATAACCTTCACTATGTCACCAGGACATGTACAGGATACTACCCTCTACAACATAACCTTCACTATGTCACCAGGACATATACAGGATACTACCCTCTACAACACTATGTCACCAGGACATATACAGGATACTACCCTCTACAACACTATGTCACCAGGACATATACTGGATACTACCCTCTACAACATAACCTTCACTATGTCACCAGGACATATACAGGATACTACCCTCTACAACATAACCTTCACTATGTCACCAGGACATATACAGGATACTACCCTCTACAACACTATGTCACCAGGACATACACAGGATACTACCCTCTACAACACTATGTCACCAGGACATATACAGGATACTACCCTCCACAACATAACCTTCACTATGTCACCAGGACATATACAGGATACTACCCTCTACAACATAACCTTCACTATGTCACCAGGACATATACAGGATACTACCCTCTACAACACTATGTCACCAGGACATATACAGGATACTACCCTCTATAACACTATGTCACCAGGACATATACAGGATACTACCCTCTACAACACTATGTCACCATGACATATACAGGATACTACCCTCTACAACACTATGTCACCAGGACATATACAGGATACTACCCTCTACAACACTATGTCACCAGGACATATACAGGATACTACCCTCTACAACACTATGTCACCAGGACATATACAGGATACTACCCTCTACAACATAACCTTCACTATGTCACCAGGACATATACAGGATACTACCCTCTACAACACTATGTCACCAGGACATATACAGGATACTACCCTCTACAACATAACCTTCACTATGTCACCAGGACATATACAGGATACTACCCTCTACAACACTATATCACCAGGACATATACAGGATACTACCCTCTACAACATAACCTTCACTATGTCACCATGACATATACAGGATACTACCCTCTACAACACTATGTCACCAGGACATATACAGGATACTACCCTCTACAACACTATGTCACCATGACATATACAGGATAATACCCTCTACAACACTATGTCACCAGGACATATACAGGATACTACCCTCTACAACACTATGTTACCAGGACATATACAGGATACTACCCTCTACAACACTATGTCACCAGGACATATACAGGATACTACCCTCTACAACACTATGTCACCAGGACATATACAGGATACTACCCTCTACAACACTATGTCACCAGGACATATACAGGATACTACCCTCTACAACACTATGTCACCAGGACATATACAGGATACTACCCTCTACAACACTATGTCACCAGGTCATATACAGGATACTACCCTCTACAACACTATGTCACCAGGACATATACAGGATACTACCCTCTACAACACTATGTCACCAGGACATACACAGGATACTACCCTCTACAACACTATGTCACCAGGACATATACAGGATACTACCCTCTACAACACTATGTCACCAGGACATACACAGGATACTACCCTCTACAACACTATGTCACCAGGACATATACAGGATACTACCCTCTACAACACTATGTCACCAGGACATATACAGGATACTACCCTCTACAACACTATGTCACCAGGACATATACAGGATACTACCCTCTGCAACACTATGTCACCATGACATATACAGGATACTACCCTCTACAACACTATGTCACCAGGACATATACAGGATACTACCCTCTACAACACTATGTCACCAGGACATATACAGGATACTACCCTCTACAACACTATGTCACCAGGACATATACAGGATACTACCCTCTACAACATAACCTTCACTATGTCACCAGGACATATACAGGATACTACCCTCTACAACACTATGTCACCAGGACATATACAGGATACTACCCTCTACAACACTATGTCACCATGACATATACAGGATAATACCCTCTACAACACTATGTCACCAGGACATATACAGGATACTACCCTCTACAACACTATGTCACCAGGACATACATAGGATACTACCCTCTACAACACTATGTCACCAGGACATATACAGGATACTACCCTCTACAACACTATGTCACCAGGACATACACAGGATACTACCCTCTACAACACTATGTCACCAGGACATATACAGGATACTACCCTCTACAACACTATGTCACCAGGACATACACAGGATACTAGCCTCTACAACACTATGTCACCAGGACATATACAGGATACTACCCTCCACAACATAACCTTCACTATGTCACCAGGACATATACAGGATACTACCCTCTACAACCTGATTTTGCAGGAAATTACCTGGAAGGTTTACAACTGCCAAAGATGATTAATTCCAGCAAATGCTCTGGAAAACAACATAAACCTGAAAATAAAACATCCAACCTGGAACTGAGTTTTATTTTACCTAACTAGTTAAGTCAGTTAAGAACAAATTCTTAATTTCAATGACGGCCTAGGAACAGTGGGTTAACTGGTCTAGGAACAGTGGGTTAACTGGTCTAGGAACAGTGGGTTAACTGGTCTAGGAACAGTGGGTTAACTGGTCTAGGAACAGTGGGTTAACTGGTCTAGGAACAGTGGGTTAACTGGTCTAGGAACAGTGGGTTAACTGGTCTAGGAACAGTGGATTAACTGGTCTAGGAACAGTGGGTTAACTGGTCTAGGAAGTGGTTTAACTGGTCTAGGAACAGTGGGTTAACTGGTCTAGGAACAGTGGGTTAACTGGTCTAGGAACAGTGGATTAACTGGTCTAGGAACAGTGGGTTAACTGGTCTAGGAACAGTGGGTTAACTGGTCTAGGAAGTGGTTTAACTGGTCTAGAAACAGTGGGTTAACTGCCTGTGAGTGAGTAATGTTTAGTCTGAAGCTATATTTTATTTCCAAAAGCCAAGAAGAAAAATACATTACAATGATATATTTGACTTTATCAGGACGGAATGCTAAGTTAAGGGTACCAAGCTTGATACAGTTTCAATTTAGCACTGACGTGTCAGGTCAGAGGTGTCAACCAATCAGAGGGCTTTAGAAGCTGCCTCCCGCTCTTCAGTTCAATTACAGTCCCTCTGTATGTAAACAATGATCAGGAAAGTAAAGAGTACACAATGGACCTCCTTATGGAAAATCAAGAGACACTTTATGCAAATGGGAACATAAACAACCTCATCTTCCACACAGATCATCCACTCGCATGGCACAGTGCTATATTAACCAGACCATCCCCTGGTACAGTGTTATATTAACCAGACCATCCCCTGGTACAGTGTTATATTAACCAGACCATCCCCTGGTACAGTGCTATATTAACCAGACCATCCACTCGCATGGCACAGTGCTATATTAACCAGACCATCCACTCGCATGGCACAGTGCTATATTAACCAGACCATCCCCTGGTACAGTGCTATATTAACCAGACCATCCCCTGATACAGTGCTATATTAACCAGACCATCCCCTGGCACAGTGCTATATTAACCAGACCATCCCCTGGCACAGTGCTATATTAACCAGACCATCCACTCGCATGGCACAGTGCTATATTAACCAGACCATCCACTCGCATGGCACAGTGCTATATTAACCAGACCATCAACCTGGCACAGTGCGATATTAACCAGACCATCCCCTGGTACAGTGCTATATTAACCAGACCATCCCCTGGCACAGTGCTATATTAACCAGACCATCCACTCGCATGGCACAGTGCTATATTAACCAGACCATCCCCTGGCACAGTGCGATATTAACCAGACCATTCCCTGGTACAGTGCTATATTAACCAGACCATCCACTCGCATGGCACAGTGCTATATTAACCAGACCATCCACTCGCATGGCACAGTGCTATATTAACCAGACCATCCACTCGCATGGCACAGTGCTATATTAACCAGACCATCCCCTGGCACAGTGCTATATTAACCAGACCATCCACTCGCATGGCACAGTGCTATATTAACCAGACCATCCACTCGCATGGCACAGTGCTATATTAACCAGACCATCCACTCGCATGGCACAGTGCTATATTAACCAGACCATCCCCTGGCACAGTGCTATATTAACCAGACCATCCACTCGCATGGCACAGTGCTATATTAACCAGACCATCCACTCGCATGGCACAGTGCTATATTAACCAGACCATCCACTCGCATGGCACAGTGCTATATTAACCAGACCATCCACTCGCATGGCACAGTGCTATATTAGCACACTACCCCTCTGTTAAGAGGGGGGTTGTTAGCGATGGGTGTAAACTCAGGATACTAGACAACGAGGACTCGGAGACAACTAATATATAAATCTCTATGTCTGGAACAGCTAATCAAAGAATTAGCCCAGCAGGAGAAGCTCTCCCTTGATAAAGATACCCCCACCCCGAGTGGGTCAGACCAGACCTCTTCATCATATAACCCCACAGACGAGCCACCCCAGGCTGAAAGTCAACCTCCCAGCACAGAGTACCCTCATTGAAATGAAGGATACATTCACCCAGCTGGAGGTAAGGCAGGTGGAGCTGGAACAGCAGGTGATTACACTCCAGTCAGCACAGACCCAGACAACAGTCCAGCACAACAACACCCCCTTAACCAGACCCAGACAACAGTCCAGCACAACATCAACCCCTCAACCAGAGCTGGAGGTGGAGAGAGACATGTCTGCACTCTGGACTGTAGTGAGACAGCATCAACAGGAGAAGAACAGAGCACTAGAGGAGAGGATCAGACTGATGGAGGAGAGGATCAGACTGCTGGAGGAGAGGATCAGACTGATGGAGGAGAGGGTGAGGGGATGGAGGAGAGGGTGAATGGGATGGAGGAGAGGATCAGACTGCTGGAGGAGAGGGTGAGGGGATGGAGGAGAGGGTGAGGGGGATGGAGGAGAGGATCAGACTGCTGGAGGAGAGGGTGAGGGGATGTAGGAGAGGGTGAGGGGGATGGAGGAGAGGATCAGACTGATGGAGGAGAGGGTGAGTGGGATGGAGGAGAGAGTGAGGGGGATGGAGGAGAGGGGGAGGGGGATGGAGGAGAGGTTGAGGGGGATGGAGGAGAGGGTGAGGGGTATGGAGGAGAGGGTGAGGGGGATGGAGAAGAGGATCAGACTGCTGGAGGAGAGGGCGAGGGGGATGGAGGAGAGGGTGATGGGGATGGTGTGTGACAGAGAACAACCCACTAGAGAGGTGGCCACCGCCACAGAGAAGCCAGCAGAACAGCCCACCTCAGCACCCGACAAAAGTCTCGACACCACAGCAGAACAGACCACACCAGACCCTGACCATAGAGTCGACACCACAGCAGAACAGTCCACACCAGACCCTGACCATAGAGTCGACACCACAGCAGAACAGTCCACACCAGACCCTGACCATAGAGTCGACATCACAGCAGAACAGTCCACACCAGACCCTGACCATAGAGTCGACACCACAGCAGAACAGTCCACACCAGACCCTGACCATAGAGTCGACACCACAGCAGAACAGTCCACACCAGACCCTGACCATAGAGTCGACATCACAGCAGAACAGTCCACACCAGACCCTGACCATAGAGTCGACATCACAGCAGAACAGTCCACACCAGACCCTGACCATAGAGTCGACACCACAGCAGAACAGTCCACACCAGACCCTGACCATAGAGTCGACACCACAGCAGAACAGTCCACACCAGACCCTGACCATAGAGTCGACATCACAGCAGAACAGTCCACACCAGACCCTGACCATAGAGTCGACACCACAGCAGAACAGTCCACACCAGACCCTGACCATAGAGTCGACATCACAGCAGAACAGTCCACACCAGACCCTGACCATAGAGTCGACACCACAGCAGAACAGTCCACACCAGACCCTGACCATAGAGTCGACACCACAGCAGAACAGTCCACACCAGACCCTGACCATAGAGTCGACATCACAGCAGAACAGTCCACACCAGACCCTGACCATAGAGTCGACACCACAGCAGAACAGTCCACACCAGACCCTGACCATAGAGTCGACACCACAGCAGAACAGTCCACACCAGACCCTGACCATAGAGTCGACATCACAGCAGAACAGTCCACACCAGACCCTGACCATAGAGTCGACACCACAGCAGAACAGTCCACACCAGACCCTGACCATAGAGTCGACACCACAGCAGAACAGTCCACACCAGACCCTGACCATAGAGTCGACATCACAGCAGAACAGTCCACACCAGACCCTGACCATAGAGTCGACACCACAGCAGAACAGTCCACACCAGACCCTGACCATAGAGTCGACATCACAGCAGAACAGTCCACACCAGACCCTGACCATAGAGTCGACACCACAGCAGAACAGTCCACATCAGACCCTGACCATAGAGTCGACACCACAGCAGAACAGTCCACACCAGACCCTGACCATAGAGTCGACACCACAGCAGAACAGTCCACACCAGACCCTGACCAGAGTCGACACCACAGCAGAACAGTCCACACCAGACCCTGACCATAGAGTCGACACCACAGCAGAACAGTCCACACCAGACCCTGACCATAGAGTCGACATCACAGCAGAACAGTCCACACCAGACCCTGACCATAGAGTCGACATCACAGCAGAACAGTCCACACCAGACCCTGACCATAGTGTCGACACCACAGCAGAACAGTCCACACCAGATCCTGACCATAGAGTCGACACCACAGCAGAACAGTCCACACCAGACCCTGACCATAGAGTCGACACCACAGCAGAACAGTCCACACCAGACCCTGACCATAGAGTCGACACCACAGCAGAACAGTCCACACCAGACCCTGACCATAGAGTCGACACCACAGCAGAACAGTCCACACCAGACCCTGACCATAGAGTCGACATCACAGCAGAACAGTCCACACCAGACCCTGACCATAGAGTCGACATCACAGCAGAACAGTCCACACCAGACCCTGACCATAGTGTCGACACCACAGCAGAACAGTCCACACCAGACCCTGACCATAGAGTCGACACCACAGCAGAACAGTCCACACCAGACCCTGACCATAGAGTCGACACCACAGCAGAACAGTCCACACCAGACCCTGACCATAGAGTCGACACCACAGCAGAACAGTCCACACCAGACCCTGACCATAGAGTCGACATCACAGCACAACAGACAAATGAAGAACCCCAACCCCAGCGGCTCTCACCCCCTCTGAGCACCCCCCCTGTCAGCCACCCTGATAGCCCTGATATCCCTCCTGACAAACTCAAGACACAGATTGTTCTCCTTTTATATATATATATACACCCAGCGCGCCCTAGACCTTCTGTCTGAGGACCAACTAGGTTCACCCAGCATGCCCTAGACCTTCTGTCTGAGGACCAACTAGGTTCACCCAGCGCGCCCTAGACCTTCTGTCTGAGGACCAGCTAGGTTCACCCAGCGCGCCCTAGACCTTCTGTCTGAGGACCAACTAGGTTCACCCAGCGCGCCCTAGACCTTCTGTCTGAGGACCAACTAGGTTCACCCAGCGCGCCCTAGACCTTCTGTCTGAGGACCAACTAGGTTCACCCAGCGCGCCCTAGACCTTCTGTCTGAGGACCAACTAGGTTCACCCAGCGCGCCCTAGACCTTCTGTCTGAGGACCAACTAGGTTCACCCAGCGCGCCCTAGACCTTCTGTCTGAGGACCAACTAGGTTCACCCAGCGCGCCCTAGACCTTCTGTCTGAGGACCAACTAGGTTCACCCAGCGCGCCCTAGACCTTCTGTCTGAGGACCAACTAGGTTCACCCAGCGCGCCCTAGACCTTCTGTCTGAGGACCAACTAGGTTCACCCAGCGCGCCCTAGACCTTCTGTCTGAGGACCAACTAGGTTCACCCAGCGCGCCCTAGACCTTCTGTCTGAGGACCAACTAGGTTCACCCAGCGCGCCCTAAACCTTCTGTCTGAGGACCAACTAGGTTCACCCAGCGCGCCCTAGACCTTCTGTCTGAGGACCAACTAGGTTCACCCAGCGCGCCCTAGACCTTCTGTCTGAGGACCAACTAGGTTCACCCAGCGCGCCCTAGACCTTCTGTCTGAGGACCAACTAGGTTCACCCAGCGCGCCCTAGACCTTCTGTCTGAGGACCAACTAGGTTCACCCAGCGCGCCCTAGACCTTCTGTCTGAGGACCAACTAGGTTCACCCAGCGCGCCCTAAACCTTCTGTCTGAGGACCAACTAGGTTCACCCAGCGCGCCCTAGACCTTCTGTCTGAGGACCAACTAGGTTCACCCAGCGCGCCCTAGACCTTCTGTCTGAGGACCAACTAGGTTCACCCAGCGCGCCCTAGACCTTCTGTCTGAGGACCAACTAGGTTCACCCAGCGCGCCCTAGACCTTCTGTCTGAGGACCAACTAGGTTCACCCAGCGCGCCCTAGACCTTCTGTCTGAGGACCAACTAGGTTCACCCAGCGCGCCCTAGACCTTCTGTCTGAGGACCAACTAGGTTCACCCAGCGCGCCCTAGACCTTCTGTCTGAGGACCAACTAGGTTCACCCAGCGCGCCCTAGACCTTCTGTCTGAGGACCAACTAGGTTCACCCAGCGCGCCCTAGACCTTCTGTCTGAGGACCAACTAGGTTCACCCAGCGCGCCCTAGACCTTCTGTCTGAGGACCAACTAGGTTCACCCAGCGCGCCCTAGACCTTCTGTCTGAGGACCAACTAGGTTCACCCAGCATGCCCTAGACCTTCTGTCTGAGGACCAACTAGGTTCACCCAGCGCGCCCTAGACCTTCTGTCTGAGGACCAACTAGGTTCACCCAGAGCGCCCTAGACCTTCTGTCTGAGGACCAACTAGGTTCACCCAGCGCGCCCTAGACCTTCTGTCTGAGGACCAACTAGGTTCACCCAGCGCGCCCTAGACCTTCTGTCTGAGGACCAACTAGGTTCACCCAGCGCGCCCTAGACCTTCTGTCTGAGGACCAACTAGGTTCACCCAGCGCGCCCTAGACCTTCTGTCTGAGGACCAACTAGGTTCACCCAGCGCGCCCTAGACCTTCTGTCTGAGGACCAACTAGGTTCACCCAGCATGCCCTAGACCTTCTGTCTGAGGACCAACTAGGTTCACCCAGCGCACCCTAGACCTTCTGTCTGAGGACCAACTAGGTTCACCCAGCGCGCCCTAGACCTTCTGTCTGAGGACCAACTAGGTTCACCCAGCGCGCCCTAGACCTTCTGTCTGAGGACCAACTAGGTTCACCCAGCGCGCCCTAGACCTTCTGTCTGAGGACCAACTAGGTTCACCCAGCATGCCCTAGACCTTCTGTCTGAGGACCAACTAGGTTCACCCAGCGCGCCCTAGACCTTCTGTCTGAGGACCAACTAGGTTCACCCAGCGCGCCCTAGACCTTCTGTCTGAGGACCAACTAGGTTCACCCAGCGCGCCCTAGACCTTCTGTCTGAGGACCAACTAGGTTCACCCAGCGCGCCCTAGGCCTTCTGTCTGAAGACCAACTAGGTTCACCCAGCGCGCCCTAGACCTTCTGTCTGAGGACCAACTAGGTTCACCCAGCGCGCCCTAGACCTTCTGTCTGAGGACCAACTAGGTTCACCCAGCGCGCCCTAGACCTTCTGTCTGAGGACCAACTAGGTTCACCCAGCGCGCCCTAGACCTTCTGTCTGAGGACAACTAGGTTCACCCAGCGCGCCCTAGCCCTTCTGTCTGAGGACCAACTAGGTTCACCCGGCCACATAATAAATCGTATGAAAGTTTATTTATCACTTGCGCTGAATACAACAGTACAGTGAAATGTTACTTACAGGCTCTAACCAATGGTGCAAAACAGGTAAACAGACAATAGGTAAAGAAATAAAACAACAGTAAAAAGACAGGCTATATACAGTAGAGGCTCTATACAGTAGAGAGGCTATATACAGTAGAGGGGCTATATACAGTAGAGAGGCTATATACAGTAGAGAGGCTATATACAGTAGAGGCTATATACAGTAGAGAGGCTATATACAGTAGAGGGGCTATATACAGGAGAGGGGCTATATACAGTAGAGGCTCTATACAGTAGAGAGGCTATATACAGTAGAGAGGCTATATACAGTAGAGGCTATATACAGTAGAGAGGCTATATACAGTAGAGAGGCTATATACAGTAGAGGCTATATACAGGAGAGGGGCTATATACAGTAGAGGTTCTATACAGTAGAGAGGCTATATACAGTAGAGAGGCTCTATACAGTAGAGGTTCTATACAGTAGAGAGGCTATATACAGTAGAGGGGCTATATACAGTAGAGAGGCTATATACAGTAGAGAGGCTATATACAGTAGAGGCTATATACAGTAGAGAGGCTATATACAGTAGAGGCTCTATACAGTAGAGGTTCTATACAGTAGAGGTTCTATACAGTAGAGAGGCTATATACAGTAGAGAGGCTATATACAGTAGAGGGGCTATATACAGTAGAGGCTCTATACAGTAGAGGTTCTATACAGTAGACAGTAGAGGCTCAGTAGAGAGGCTCTATACAGTAGAGAGGCTATATACAGTAGAGAGGCTATATACAGTAGAGAGGCTATATACAGTAGACGGGCTATATACAGTAGAGGGGCTATATACAGTAGAGAGGCTATATACAGTAGAGAGGCTATATACAGTAGAGAGGCTCTATACAGTAGAGAGGCTATATACAGTAGAGAGGCTATATACAGTAGAGTGGCTCTATACAGTAGAGAGGCTATATACAGTAGAGAGGCTATACACAGTAGAGAGGCTATACACAGTAGAGAGGCTATATACAGTAGAGAGGCTATATACAGTAGAGAGGCTATATACAGTAGAGGGGCTATATACAGTAGAGGGGCTATATACAGTAGAGGGGCTATATACAGTAGAGGGGCTATATACAGTAGAGAGGCTATATACAGTAGAGGGGCTATATACAGTAGAGGGGCTATATACAGTAGAGGGGCTATATACAGTAGAGAGGCTATATACAGTAGAGAGGCTATATACAGTAGAGGCTATATACAGTAGAGAGGCTATATACAGTAGAGGCTCTATACAGTAGAGGTTCTATACAGTAGAGGTTCTATACAGTAGAGAGGCTATATACAGTAGAGAGGCTATATACAGTAGAGGGGCTATATACAGTAGAGGCTCTATACAGTAGAGGTTCTATACAGTAGACAGTAGAGGCTCAGTAGAGAGGCTCTATACAGTAGAGAGGCTATATACAGTAGAGAGGCTATATACAGTAGAGAGGCTATATACAGTAGAGAGGCTATATACAGTAGACGGGCTATATACAGTAGAGGGGCTATATACAGTAGAGAGGCTATATACAGTAGAGAGGCTATATACAGTAGAGAGGCTCTATACAGTAGAGAGGCTATATACAGTAGAGAGGCTATATACAGTAGAGTGGCTCTATACAGTAGAGAGGCTATATACAGTAGAGAGGCTATACACAGTAGAGAGGCTATACACAGTAGAGAGGCTCTATACAGTAGAGAGGCTATATACAGTAGAGAGGCTATATACAGTAGAGAGGCTATATACAGTAGACGGGCTATATACAGTAGAGGGGCTATATACAGTAGAGAGGCTATATACAGTAGAGAGGCTATATACAGTAGAGAGGCTCTATACAGTAGAGAGGCTATATACAGTAGAGAGGCTATATACAGTAGAGTGGCTCTATACAGTAGAGAGGCTATATACAGTAGAGAGGCTATACACAGTAGAGAGGCTATACACAGTAGAGAGGCTATATACAGTAGAGAGGCTATATACAGTAGAGAGGCTATATACAGTAGAGGGGCTATACACAGTAGAGGGGCTATATACAGTAGAGGGGCTATATACAGTAGAGGGGCTATATACAGTAGAGAGGCTATATACAGTAGAGGGGCTATATACAGTAGAGGGGCTATATACAGTAGAGAGGCTATATACAGTAGAGAGGCTATATACAGTAGAGGGGCTATATACAGTAGAGGGGCTATATACAGTAGAGGGGCTATATACAGTAGAGGGGCTATATACAGTAGAGAGGCTATATACAGTAGAGGGGCTATATACAGTAGAGGGGCTATATACAGTAGAGAGGCTATATACAGTAGAGAGGCTATATACAGTAGAGGGGCTATACACAGTAGAGAGGCTATATACAGTAGAGAGGCTATACACAGTAGAGAGGCTATACACAGTAGAGAGGCTATATACAGTAGAGAGGCTATATACAGTAGTGAGGCTATATACAGTAGACAGGTTATATACAGTAGAGGCTATATACAGTAGAGAGGCGGCTATATACAGTAGAGAGGCTATATACAGTAGAGAGGCTACATACAGACACCGGTTCGTCGGGCTGATTGAGGTAGTATGTACATGAATGTATAGTTAAAGTGACTATGTATATATGATAAGCAGAGAGTAGCAGCAGCGTAAAAGAGGGGCTGGGGGGGGCACACAATGCAAATAGTCCAGGTAGCCATTTGATTACCTGTTCAGGAGTCTTATGGCTTGAGGGTAAAAACTGTTGAGAAGCCTTTTTGTCCTGGACTTGGTCCTCCGGTACCGCTTGCCATGCGGTAGTAGAGAGAACAATCTATGACTGTGGTGGCTGGGGGTCTTTGACAATTGTTAGGGCCTTCCTCTGACACCGCCTGGTATAGAGGTCCTGGATGACAGGAAGCTTGGCCCCAGTGATGTACTGGGCCGTACGCACTACCCTCTGTAGCGCCTTGTGGTCGGAGGCCGAGCAGTTGCCATACCAGGCAGCCAGTCAGGATGCTCTCGATGTTTCAGCTGTAGAACCTTATGAGGATCTGAGGCCAGACCTACAGGACCTCCCCATGAACCTACACATAGAAGACCCACGCAGAGAGGACCTACATCCAGACCACAACACCACATCCACACCCCCACCCCAACCAATCAACAACACTCCCCAAAGTCAACCATTCCCACTCCCCATATAGGCCCCCTCAGATCAAATCAAATCAAATCAAATTTATTTATATAGCCCTTCGTACATCAGCTGATATCTCAAAGTGCTGTACAGAAACCCAGCCTAAAACCCCAAACAGCAAGCAATGCAGGTGGAGAAGCACGGTGGCTAGGAAAAACTCCCTAGAAAGGCCAATACCTAGGAAGAAACCTAGAGAGGAACCAGGCTATGTGGGGTGGCCAGTCCTCTTCTGGCTGTGCCGGGTGGAGATTATAACAGAACATGGTCAAGATGTTCAATGTTCATAAATGACCAGCATGGTCGAATAATAATAAGGCAGAACAGTTGAAACTAGAGCAGCAGCACAGTCAGGTGGAAGTTGAAACTGGAGCAGCAGCATGGCCAGGTAGACTGGGGACAGCAAGGAGTCATCATGTCAGGTAGTCCTGGGGCATGGTCCTAGGGCTCAGATCAGACCTATGCCCCTCCTTACACTAGCCCAAGCCAATGGCATGTACCAGATGCTCAGCAGACCCACTGGTTGCCCTCTAGGTTACAGAGAGCTGGTAGTCCCATCCACCAAACTACCAGGTGGGTGGTATAGAGGAGACAGACCCACTGGTTGTCCTCTAGGTTACAGAGAGCTGGTAGTCCCATCCACCAAACTACCAGGTGTGAAACAGGGAATGGACTCAGGGGGTATGCTAATTTGGTATAGAGCAGACCTAACTCACTCCATTATATTAATCAAAACTGGAACATTCTACATTTGGCTAGAAATTCAAAAGGAAATGATCTCAACAGAGAAAAATGTCCTCCTGTGTGCTACCTATATCCCCCCACTAGAATCCCCATACTTTAATGAAGACAGCTTCTCCATCCTGGAGGAGAAATCAATAATTTCCAGGCCCAGGGACATGTACTAGTCTGTTGCGACCTAAATGCCAGAACCGGACCAGAACCTGACACTCTCAGCACACAGGGGGACAAACACCTGCCTGGAGGTGACAGCATTCCCTCCCCCATATGCCCCCCTAGATACAACTATGACAACATAACCAACAAAGACAGGTCAAATCAAATCAAATTTTATTTGTCACATACACATGGTTAGCAGATGTTAATGCGAGTGTAGCGAAATGCTTGTGCTTCTAGTTCCGACAATGCAGTAATAACCAAGTAATCTAGCTAACAATTCCAAAACTACTACCTTATAGACACAAGTGTAAGGGGATAAAGAATATGTACATAAAGATATATGAATGAGTGATGGTACAGAGCGGCATAGGCAAGATACAGTAGATGGTATTGAGTGCAGTATATACATATGAGATGAGTATGTAAACAAAGTGGCATAGTTAAAGTGGCTAGTGATACATGTATTACATAAGGATGCAGTAGATGATATAGAGTACAGTATATACATATACATATGAGATGAATAATGTAGGGAACATTATATTAGGTAGCATTGTTTAAAGTGGCTAGTGATATATTTTACATCATTTCCCATCAATTCCCATTATTAAAGTGTCTGGAGTTGAGTCAGTGTGTTGGCAGCAGCCACTCAATGTTAGTGGTGGCAGTCTGACAGTCTGATGGCCTTGAGATAGAAGCTGTTTTTCAGTCTCTCGGTCCCAGCTTTGATGCACCTGTACTGACCTCGCCTTCTGGATGATAGCGGGGTGAACAGGCAGTGGCTCGGGTGGTTGCTGTCCTTGATGATCTTTATGGCCTTCCTGTGACATCGGGTGGTGTAGGTGTCCTGGAGGGCAGGTAGTTTGCCCCCGGTGATGCGTTGTGCAGACCTCACTACCCTCTGGAGAGCCTTACGGTTGTGGGCGGAGCAGTTGCGATTACTAGGCGGTGATACAGCCCGACAGGATGCTCTCGATTGTGCATCTGTAGAAGTTTGTGAGTGCTTTTGGTGGGTCACAACTCCTGCAGCTCTGTCGCACGCTGGGTATGTACATAGTCAATGTTAGGCTTCGAGGGGACTCCTATGGTAGGTACACCTATAGCTCATCTCTTGGCAGTAGCACAGTAGCACTGTAGACTACTTTATTACTGACCTCAACCCAGAGTGTCTCAGAGCGTTCACAGTCAGCCCACTGACACCCCTATCAGACCACAGCAAAATCACAGTCAAATCACAGTCTACCTGAACAGAGCATTACTCAATCTTGAATACATGAGGCATCAAAACCAAAGAAACTGAATGATATAAAGAAATGCAATAGATGGAAGGAATGTAGTGTAGAAACCAACCAAAAAACTATTAGGCAACAACAAATTCAATCCCCTTTTGACAACTTCCTGGACAAAACGTTCCACTGTAATAGTGAAGGTGTAAACTTGGCAGTAGAACATCTAAGCAGTATATTTCAAACAGAAAACCGAAGAAAATGTATATTAGGTTAAAATGAACAACAATGACAAATGGTTTGATGAAGAATGCAAAAATATAAGAAAGAAATTGAGAAACCTGTCCAAACAAAAACATAGAGATCCGGGAAACAAAAAGAAGGAACAGCATGTCAGAAATCAGCTCAATGCAATTGAAGAATCCATAGACTCTAACCACTTCTGGGAAAATTGGAAAACACTAAACAAACAACACGAAGAATTATCTATCCAAAATGGAGATGTATGGGTAAACCACTTCTCCAATCTTTTTGGCTCTATAACAAAGAATAAAGAGCAAAAACATATACATGATCAAACACAGATTTTAGAATCAACTATTAAAGACTACCAGAACCCACTGGATTCTCCAATTACATTGAAAGAGTTACAGGACAAAATAAAAACCCTCCAACCCAAAAAGGCCTGTGGTGTTGATGGTATCCTCAATGAAATGATCAAATATACAGACAACAAATTCCAATTGGCTATACTAAAACTCTTTAACATCATACTTAGCTCTGGCATCTTCCCCAATATTTGGAACTAAGGACTGATCACCCCAATCCATAAAATTGGAGACAAATTTGACCCCAATAACTATCGTGGGATATGCATCAACAGCAACCTTGGGAAAATCCTCTGCATTATCATTAACAGCAGACTCGCACTTTTCCTCAGTGAAAACAATGTACTGAGCAAATGTCAAATTGTCTTTTTACCAAATTATCGTACGACAGACCATGTATTCACCCTGCACACCCTAACTGACAAACAAAACAAAACAAAGGCAAAGTCTTCTCATGCTTTGATGATTTAAAAAGATCTCAATTTGTCAAGAGGGTCTGCAATACAATTATATAATTATATAATTATATATTATAATTATATTATATACAAATGGATTATATAATGCTATATATATATAGATGGAAAGTGGTGTAGGAGGAAAAACATACGACATTATGTCATACAGGGTCGTGGGGTGAGACAGGGATGCAGCTTAAGCCCCACCCTATTCAACATATATATCAACGAATTGGCGAGGGCAATAGAACAGTCTGCAGTACCCAGCCTCACTCTACTAGAATTGGAAGTCAAATGTCTACCCTTTGCTGATGATCTGGTGCTTCTTTCCCCAACCAAGGAGGACCTACAGCAGCACCTAGATCTTCTGCACAGATTCTGTCAGACCTGGGCCCTGACAGTAAATCTCAGTAAGACAAAAATAATGGTGTTCTAAAAAAGGTCCAGTCCCCAGGACCACAAATATAAATTCCATCTAGACACTGTTGCCCTAGAGCACACAAAAACCGATACATACCTCGGCCTTAACATCAGTGCCACAGGTAACTTCCACAAAGCTGTGAACTGAGAGACAAGGCAAGAAGGGCCTTCTATGCCATCTGAAGGAACATAAAATTCGACATACCAATTAGGATCTGGCTAAAAATACTTGAATCAGTCATAGAGCACATTGCCCTTTATGGTTGTGAGGTCTGGGGTCCGCTCACAGAACACCAAATAATGCATGCAGAGCAGAATTAGGCCGATACGCACTAATTATCAAAATCCAGAAAAGAGCTGTTAAATTCTACAAACCACCTAAAAGGAAGTGATTCCCAAACCTTCCATAACAAAGCCATCACCTACAGAGAGATGAACCTGGAGAAGAGACCCCTAAGCAAGCTGGTCCTGGGGCTCTGTTCACAAACACACTCCACAGAGCCCCAGGACAGCAGCACAATTAGACCCAACAAAATCATGAGAAAACAAAAAGATAATTACTTGACACAATAGATAGCATTAACAGAAAATCTGAGCAAACTCGAATGCTATTTGGCCCCGAACAGAGAATACACAGTGGCAGAATACCTGACCACTGTGACTGACCCAAAATTAAGGAAAGTTTTGACTATGTACAGATTCAGTAAGCATAGCCTTGCTATTGAGAAAGGCCACCGTAGGCAGACCTGGCTCTCAAGAGAAGACACTCACATTGAAGTGTTGAAGCTTGTTTGGAGGTTTGTTAGCACAGTGTCCAAAGAAGGGCCAGATGAATAGAGAATGGTGTTGTTTGCGTAGAGGTGGATCAGAGAATCACCAGCAGTGAGAGCGACATCATTGATATATACAGAGAAAAGGGTCGGCCCGAGAATTGAACCCTGTGGCACCCCCATAGAGACTGCCAGAGGTCCCGACAACAGACCCTCCGATTTGACACACTGAACTCTATCTGAGAAGTAGTTGGTGAACCAGGCGAGGCAGTCATTTGAGAAACCAAGGCTGTTGATTCTGCCAATAAGAATGTGGTGACTGACAGAGTCGAAAGTCTTGGCCAGGTCAATGAATATGGCTGCACAGTATTGTCTCTTATCGATGGCTGTTATGATATCGTTTAGGGCCTTGAGCGTGGCTGAGGTGCACTCATGACCAGCTCGAAAACCAGATTGCATAGTGGAGAAGGTCCGGTGGGATTCGAAATGGTCAGTGATCTGTTTGTTAACTCGGCTTTCAAAGATTTTAGAGAGGCAGAGCAGGATGGATATAGGTCTATAACAGTTTGGGTCTAGAGTGTCTCCCCCTTTGAACAAGGGGATGACCGTGGCAGCTTTCCAATCTTTGGGGATCTCAGACGATACGAAAGAGAGGTTGAATAGGCTAGTAATAGGGGTTGCATCAATTTTGGCGGATAATTTTAGAAAGAGAGGGTCCAGATTGTCTAACCTAGCTGATTTGTCGGGATCCAGATTTTGCAGTTCTTTCAGAACATCAGCTGTCTGGATTTGGGTGAAGGAGAAGGGGGTGGGCTTGTGCAATCTGCTGCAGGGGGTGCTGAGATGTTGGCCTGGGGTAGGGCTAGGGCTAGCCAGGTGGAAAGCATGGCCAGCTGTAGAAAAATGCTCATTGAAACTATCGATTATCGTAGATTTATCGGTGGTGACAGTGTTTCCTATCCTCAGTGCAGTGGGCAGCTGGGAGGAGGTGCTCTTATTCTCCATGGACTTTACAGTGTCCCAGAAGGAGGTGCTCTTATTCTCCATGGACTTTAGTGTCCCAGATGTTTTGGGAGTTTGTGCCGCAGGATGCAAATTCCTGTTAGAAAAGGCTAGCCTTTGCTTTCCTAACTGACTGAGTATTTTGGTTCCTGACTTCCCTGAAAAGTTGCATATCGCGGGGGATATTCGATGCTAATGTAGAACTCCACAGGATGTTTTTGTGCTGGTCAAGGGTAGTCAAGTCTGGGGTGAACCAAGGGCTATATCTGTTCTTAGTTCTACATTTGTTTAATGGGGCATGCTTATTTAAGATGGAGAGGAAGACACTTTTGAAGAGCAACCAGGCATCCTCTACTGACGGGATGAGGTCAATATCCTTCCAGGATACTCGGGCCAGATCGATTAGAAAGGCATGCTCGCTGAAGTGTTTTAGGGAGCGTTTGACAGTGATGAGGGGTGGTCGTTTGACCGCGGACCCTTTATGCACACAGGCAATGAGGCAGTGATCGCTAAGATCATGGTTGAAGACTGCAGAGGTGTATTTAGAGGTCAAGTTGGTCAGGATGATATCTAAGAGGGTGCCCATGGTAATGGATTTAGGGTTGTACCTGGTAGGTTCCTTGAATATTTGTGTGAGATTGAGGGCATCTAGCTTAGATTGTAGGACAGCCGGGGTGTTTAGCATGTCCCAGTTTAGGTCACCTAATAGTACGAACTCTGAAGATAGGTGGGGAGCAATCAATTCACACATGGTGTCCGGGGCACATCTGGGGGCTGAGGGGGGTCTATAACAAGCGGCAACAGTGAGAGACTTATTTCTGGAAAGGTGGATTTTTAAAAGTAGAAGCTTGAATTGTTTGGGCACAGACCTGGATAGTAAGTCGAAACTCTGCAGGCTAACTCTGCAGTAGATTGCAACTCTGCCCCTTTTGGCAGTTCTATCTTGTCGGAAAATGTTATTGTTAGGGATGAAAATTGCCAACCCGGCTAGGACATCCGGGTTGGCAGAGTGTGCTAAAGCACTGTATAAAACAAACTTAGGGAGTAGGCTTCTAATGTTAACATGCATGAAACCAAGGATTTTAAGGTTACAGAAGTCAACAAATGAGAGCGCCTGGGGAATAGGAGTGGAGCTAGGCACTGCAGGGCCTGGGTTAACCTCTACATCACCAGAGGAACAGAGGAAGAGTGGGATAAGGGTACGGCTAAAGGCTAAAAGAACTGGTCATCTAGTGTGTTGGGAACAGAGAATAAAAGGAGCAGATTTCTAGGAGCAGAAGAATAGAATCAAGGCATAATGTACAGACAAGGGTATAGTAGGATGTGAGTACAATGGAGGTAAACCTAAGTACTGAGTGACAATGAGAGAGATTTTATCTCCAGAGACACCATTTAAGCCAGGTGAGGTCACCGCATGTGTGGCGGGTGGAACAAGAGACCTAGCTAAGGCATATTGAGCAGGGCTGG